>NW_027517559.1:1200000-1500000 GCF_048772815.1 Callospermophilus lateralis | reverse complement strand
TAGGAAATGATTGTAAAAGTCCACATCAAGCTGTGTGTGGTGGCACATGCCTGTAGTCCCAGCAGCTTGGGAGGTTGAGGCAGGAGGATCATGAGTTCAAAGCCAGCCTCAACAACTTAGTGAGGCACTTAGCAATTCAGGGAGATCCAGTCTCTAAATAAAATATAAAAAAGGAATGGGAATATTGCTGGGTTAAATTCCCAATACCAAAAAAAGAAAAAAAAGTCCAAGTGAAGAGTAGTTGAAGACATAAATGAAAAATGGCAGTGGGAATGGGTCTGGGGACACCCTTTATTTCTAGAGGAACTTGGGTTTGCCTGCTTGACTGCCATCAAAGGATACCTCAAAGTGAATGTCTTAAAAGACTTCATTTTTCACCGTTCTAGAGGCTAGAAATTTATGGCCACGAGTCAGCAAAGGTGGTTTCTGATGAGAACTTTAGTTTACAGATAGCCAAAAAACATAGTGCATATGACCAACTTAAGTTGGCAGCCCCCTTCTGCTCTAGAGGTTGCTGCCTTTGGGAAGACTTGAGTGTGGTTAAAAGGCCCAGGGTTGCCAAACCAGTTGAGGTTTCCAGTGAGGCTGAGTCTAGACTTTTGTGTAAAATCTAATTTGTAAATATTGGTAATTCTCCTAACAGATCTATAAGGACAATGAATAAAGATATTATCTTTCTTCAATAACAAATAATCTATATAAGCAAAGATGCTTATATAAAGCAGGAGACAATATTCTTGCTTATAGTTTTGTAAACTACTCATGTCCCTTAAAGCTTCTGACAGAGGTATAGCTGGTAATGCTACTGCCTGTTCAGAGAGAAAAATGCACCAATGAGGAGAAGCTTCCCACCAGGTGCAAGTAACAGTGGTGAAATGATCTGAGCCACATCTCCAAGTTTTTTTGTTTTTTTTTTTTTTTTTTTTTTTTGCTGTTGTTGTTTTAATGCAAGACAGCACAAATCCAAGGTCAGTTTTCCAGCCTTAGTATCTCTCAATGGAGCTGGCCTTGGGCCAGCCTAAGGCCTTTTTTGGCAGTAACTAATTAAATCATGTTTAATCACTGTGTGAATTGACACTATGCACAGTAGAAGCACATTTGAATCTCTGATGTGGAGCGAGAAAATGAATCCTGAGAGCAAATTTGCCCTTAACATCTTAAGAGTAAATAAAGGAAGCTCAGACATTGGAGAGTCAGAAAGGTCAGGTCCGATGCAAAAACTGAGGAGGGTAAACTGAGCTAGGGTTAACTGATGATGGTTTTGAAATGGAGAGAAGGGGGAATAGGTAACAGTGTCAGATTCTGAAGAAATGTAGTTTGGCAACGACTTTCTTATTAGTGAGCGTATCAATATTAGTTTCAATGAAGTCCTTAAGGAGTGTGTTAGGTTATAAGAGATGAGAAGGAAATAGAAGGTTAAGCGCAATGAAAGCAGAGGTGATCTTCACAAAGGTAACAGTAAAGGTAAGGAAGGTGGCCAGTTGAAAGTGATCACAAGGGATAAGAGGAAAATGACTTTGTCACTGGTTTTCTGTTTTGTTTGGGAGATGTAAAAATTCCAGCAGGCATTAAGAAAGTGAATTCCTAGACAAAATAATATGATAATTCTTTAAAAAAATTGGAAAAATCTAGCTAGAAATGATTGGGACTGTATAGATTTAACTCTTATACTCCCTTTCCAATTCATATGTTTAAGTCTAACTCTCATTTTGATGATATTTGGAGGTAGATTTTTGAGAGATGATCAGATAATGAAAGCAGAATCCTCCTGATTTAGTACCTTTACAAAAGAGATCCAAGATTGCTCCCTAGCACCTTCCACCATGTGAGGATACAGCAAAAAGATGGTGGTCTATGAACCAGGAAGTTAAGACCTCACTGGACACCAAATCTGCTGAATCCCTGATTTCTGATTTCCCAGCCTCCAGAACCATGAGAAATTTCTGTTGTTTGTTTATAAGCCATCAAGTCTGTGGCAGTTTGTTACAGAGACCTGAACAGACTAAGAAAAGAACTAAAATTGTAAGCACTATGAAGTTAGCTGAGGGGAGAGACCCTTCCCTCTCTGAAACAGAAAAAAGTGGTATTATCACTACTTTGGAGGTATGGGAAAATACCCGGAATTTATAATTCTACTTTCTCTGTAAAGTAGAAGCTAAGAAATTGCTGAGAGTGAGGAACATATGTGCAGGATGGGATATTGAGAAACTTATCAAAATTTGAAATTACAAGGTTTGCAGAGAGGCCTTGAAAGCCTCAGTAATAGAATAATAGCATTGTTGAGATCTAACTTACATGTAAAAATTTTTCTTGCGTACAATTCAGTGATTTTTAGTGAATTCATAGAGTTGTTCAAGCACTAGCACTGCCACATCCAGATTTACAACTTTCCCCCTTCCCCCAAAGATCTCTCAGTGCCATTTGCCATCAGTCTCCACTTTGACACTCAGCACTAGGCAACCACTTGAACACCTTCTGTTTTTATGGATTAGGGATATTTCATATGAATGGATTCATATAGTCTTTTGCATATAGTTTCTTAGCACAATGTTTTTGAGGTCATACATGTTGTAATGTATCTCAGTAGTTGATTTTTTATTGCTGAATGATAGGTAGGATATACAGTTTTGTGTTTATCTGTTGGTGAGTTGATGAACAATTGAGTTGTTTCCACTATTTTAGCTCTTTTGTATGATGCTGCTATAAAATAATGGTGAAGTCTTAAATTCATAGTAAGGAGATCTGTGTTTTGCTTCTCCTTGATGGACACATTTAGATTGAATATCTAGGTCATACGACAAATTTGTGTTTAACTTTTTGTGAAATGGCCTCTTTTCCAAATTGCTATACCAACTCATTCCCATCATCAGTGCATAATATTTACAGTTTTCATCGTGGTCTACACTTGATAACAGTGATAGTTTTTAGTTTATTTATAGCTTCTTTGTTTAAATGTCTACTTAAACCTTTTGTGCATTTTAATTGATTTGTTTGGCCTCTATTTAGTGAATTTAACAAGTGTTTTAAAATACATTCTGTATGCAAGTTCTTTTACCAAATCATATCAGTTCATAGTTTATCTTTTTGTATTTTTAGTGATATAAAGCACAAAGTTTTAAATTTAGATTGTGTACCATTTAGTGCATTTTCTGTGCAAAGCATTCTTCACATAACTCAAGGCTAATAGTTAATACTTGAAACCATAAATTTATAATAGATTCAATCAGTATCTACTTTCTATAGTCTTACTCAGGAGTTTGCCTATAGGAGTAGGAAAAAAAAAAGTATCTCACTGGATGGATCCTGAATTGGGAATTGAGTGGTTGAATTTAATTAGATGTGCTCCTTAGAGTATATATGAAGTGATTGAAAATTAGGCTTATGCTGAATTGAGATGGTGGTGAAGCAGAGCATGCTGTCTGTGAAACAAAAAGAATTCTACTGAAATGTTAGGAGTTTAGAAGAAGTCCATAGCATGTCTAATAAATGGAAGGGAATGAAAGAGCTTTGTTAGCAGAAGAAAGTATTTGCCAGAGAATTAAATAAAAACATGAAGTCTAACATTTCAAAGGTAGCTATTTCCTGAATGATTGGAGCAGTTCCAAGCTATAGCCTGAGCTACTAAGTAGAATGTCACAGAAATCAAAGTTTGTTTGTGCAGGTGATTTATCCAAGCGTCTCTGTGATAACAGAGTCAATTTCAAGTAAGAGGAGACAGCTCCTGGTACCCAATTCTTTATGGCATATGAACAAAATCTCATAAATCATAGTCACAATGATACCTTGTCCATCAAACTGCTATCTAAACTAAAAGCCTAAATATAATGGCTGCTAACTTCAATTATAATCAATTTAACTATTCATACTTTTTAAAACTGATTTTTACATGTTTAATGATGACATTTTTAAAATAGAAAAGGGTCATATATTATAGAAATTATTATATTTGAATTACACTACCAGGTGGATTGGTTTGCTTTATAAAATTATAGTCCAGAATCTGAAGTCATTGTTTATAAAAAGGTTTACAAAAGACAATAAAGGCTGTCATAAGTTTTCATGCCTCTTAGGCATGTAACTCTATATTGAAGGCAGAGTGGTTCTAAACATTTAATCATCTTAAATCTCTAAATCTACAATTGTTAGCATATGCAGAAAAATTCATTGTTGTTAAAATGGGATCATAATAAAATCTCCATAAAATCATATGGGGAGTCACGTGTAAGGATGGGAAGACTTTACCATTTTGAAGTGTATTCCAAGCCGGAAAAGTTAAGACAACAGATTTCTCCTAAGACACTAAGCAAATGTCTCAGGAGTCAGATTCATTATGCTTGTCACTAGTATGTGTACGCTCTCATAATTCATTCTATTCTGTGTTGATTTGCTCCAGCTTAATCACAGAATCACCGTGTTCCCATACCTTAAGTACTTCCTTCATTAGCTTACTGACTTTCTATAATAATTAAAAGCAAACACAAAAATGATTAATAGGCTGAGATGGAAGTATAGCAAATATAATTTCTCTGTTTTATCATCAAGTAGTCTGTCTTTTTCCAACATTTCTTTATTCTAAATACAGAGTTCAAGCAAAACATGACAGAAGAAAAAAAAAACTTTTATTTGATGCCTTCTCGCCATCTTTGACAGGCTTAGGAGCTGGTGCTGGACTTCTCTCCAGTTCTCAGAACTAGCTGACCCCATTGTGAAAAATCTTATAAACTTTCAGTAGTTTTAGGAAATACCTCTTATACAGTTGATTCATACCATACAAATATACTGAGAACATACTCCCTACCAAGAACTATGCCCCATCCTGGGGACCCTCTATTCAAGCACATTAGAATAGAGACTGTTAAAATCTAAAATGCCATTGAGATTCAAAGGAGCTTTGAAAACATACATGGAGGTGTTCTTTAAACGATTGGTCTGAATATTAAATAAATAAAGCCAAAACTTAACTTTAACATTATAAAATTCATCTTCCAATAGTGAAGATTGCTCTAGTACTCTTATCTATGCAAAAAGAAATTTCTGCTTCCAATGTGATTTACTAAGAAATCTTGTGAAGATGATGAGGAAGAAAAGGAGGAAGGCAAGGATGCTATAATTAAAAACAGCTTTAGTTGTCATCAGTAGTAAGGACCTAGCATGTGTTGGTAACTGTAATAATTCTGCATTAATTAAATATATTATAGAACATATCTTTGCAAAGTCCCTACAAAGTGAGTTTTAATAGTACCATTTTATAAATAAGGGAGAGTTCTTAGATCAAGTAACTTACCTGTAGATAGTGTGTTAATGATTTGAACTCAGATCCTGTACTATTACTGTGATTAATAAAATTATTTTAGTTAAAATATTTATGCCTGGATGACATATCTGATTTTGCAAATTAGTTATTTTTTCCTTTTTGTTCGAAACAGATCTATATAATATGAACAGGTTGTTAAACTTTTATACAACTTCAAAAAATTTAGTAATATAATTCAGTGAATAATCATATTCTATTTCTACTAAAGATTACCAATCCATCTAAAACCAAAAAAGAACATAGTTTTTCACATAGTTTGGAGCTTCTAAATGGTGGCTGGCTTCTTAATATCAGTAAAACAATTTCTCAGTGTTTGTTCGTTTATGTATTTAGATGTCATTATCTTGAAATGTAATGTTTGTTGAAATAACTTTCTGCAAAGCTCAAATAACAAAAAGTTGGAAGACATATATGTTGCATATAGATAGAAAATTACTAATAGTACTTAGGTGAAGCATAAAACAATCTGGACCTTTAAATTGCATGATTTTCCTCTTTATATCAAGAGCAATAAAACCAAGCAATTCTGTTGGTTAATTTAATTGTTTAAGAAGTTGCCTCTATACATGAAGCACTTGCTTTTTTCCTTCAAGAACTAGGGATAAATTCTTTTTGTAATAGGCTAGATAATGGGGAGAGGCATTCATCTTTGGATCATTAAATTTCGAATTCTGGCTAGCAGCTGATAAATTCTGTATCTTCCTGTCTCTGACTGCACAGAGTGGGTGACATGGATTTATTTATTAGAGTCATATGTGATCCATTTCTGCTTCTTGGTTTGATTTAATTTATGTTTGAAACAGTTGAAGTTTTTTGCAATGAGCTGAATTTTTTAAGCGTTAACAGAACTTCCAAATGTTTTTCTCAGATAAATTATAAATGAAAGTGTTTAAAAATAAATGAGGGCTTATTTTCTGAATTAAGTAGTTATTTTGCATAAACTTTTCTGTGATTATTCAAGAAAATTCACAGAATATACAAAAGTATAAAGGAAAATCTCAAAGAAATCTATAGTCTTCTCATTCCAAAGACAACCAAGGATATTATATTAGTATATTTCTTCCTAGGCTTTCCCAACATCTCTATTTACAGGTTGGGTTGTACCATATGTATAGTATATGTGTTAACCAGCTTTTCATTACAGTAATGATATACCTGAGGTGATTAACTTTATTAGAAAAGAGGTTTATTCAGCTCACAGTTTTTTTTCAAAAAAAAATTAAATTTGTCTTAATTAGTTATACATGATGGTAGAATGCACTTTGATACATCATGTACAATGGAGTATAATATCTCAGTCTTCTGGTTTGTACATAATGTAGAATCACACTGGTTTATAGTTATATATGTACATATGGTAATAATGTCTGATTTATTCTACTATCCTTCCTACTCTTACACCACCTCCCTTCTCTTCACTCCCCTCTAGGTAATCTAAAGTAACTCTGTTCTTCCCCAGCCCCCTTCATTGTGAATTAGCATCTGCATATCAGAGAAAACATTCAGCTTTCAGTTTGGGGGGATTGACTTATTTCCCTTAGCATGATATTCTCCAACTCCATCCATTTACTGGCAAATTCCATAATTTCATTCTTCTTTAAGGCTAAGTAATATTTATTTATATATATATATATATATATATATATATATATATATATATATATATAATACACACACACACACACACACTACATATTTTAATCCATTCATCTGTTGAAGGGCACCTATTTTTGTTCCATAGTTTAGCTATTGTGAATTGAGCTGCTATAAACTTTGATGTGGCTGCATCACTGTAATATGCTGATTTTAAGTCCTTTAGTGTATAAACGGAGAAGTGGGATCACTGGGTCAAATGATGGTTCCTTTCCAAGTTTTCTGAAGAATCTCCGTACTGCTTTCCATAATGATGGCACAATTTGCAATTTCACCAGAAGTGTTTGAGTGTCTTTTTCCCTATATCCTCACCAACATTTATTGTTTGTATTCTTGATAATTGCTATTCTGACCGGAGTGAGATGAAATCATAGAGTAGTTTTAATTTTCATTTTTCTAACTACTAAAGATGTTGAACATTTTTTCATATATTTGTTGATTGATTGTATTTCTTCTTCTGTGAAGTGTCTGTTCAGTTCCTTGGCCCACTTATTGATTGGGTTATTTGTTTTTTAGATGTTAAGTTTTTTTAATTCTTTAAATATCATGAAGATATGCTCTATCCGAGATCGTGTGGTAAAGATTTTCCCCCATTCTGTAGGCTCTCTCTGCATGTTATTGTTTCCTTTGCTGTGAAGAAGCTTTATAGCTTGAATCCATCTCATTTATTCTTTTTTATTATTTTTTATTTATATGTGATATCAGAATGCATTACAATTCATATTACACATATAGAGCATAGTTTTTCATATCTCTGGTTGTATACAAAGTATATTCACACCAATTCGTGTCTTCATATATGTACTTTAGATAATAGTGACCATCACATTCCACCATCATTTCTAACCCCCTGCCCCCTCTCTTCTCATCTCACCCCTCTGCCCTATCTAGAGTTTATCTATTCCTCCCATGCTCCCCCTCCCCACCCCACTATGAATCAGCCTCCTTATATCAGAGAAAACATTCAGCATTTGTTTTTTGGGGAGATTGGCTAACTTCACTTAGCATTATCTTCTCCAACTCCATCCATTTACCTGAAAATGCTATGATTTTATTCTCTTTCATTGCCGAGTAATATTCCATTGTGTATATATGCCACAATTTTTTAATCCATTCGTCTACTGAAGGACATCTAGGTTGATTTTACTTCTTATGCTTTAGTTTTGAAGGTTCAAGTGCAGTATACTTGCATCAGCCTAGTTCTGGTGAGAGCCCTCTCAGCTGCATCACATTGTAGCAGTGATATGCAGGATCAAGTGATCACATCTTGACATAGGAAGCCAGAGCCCTGGGGGAGGCCAGACCCTATCTGTTATAACAACCTTTTCCTGTGAATTACCAATGGGTCACAAGAGAACTACATCAATCTCTCTCAGGGAAACAGAGTTGAAGGTTGAATGTAGGGTAATTAAATGAAGTCTGTATAATAAATGTTGAGATTCACAGTTTTTTCCCCTGCTTGGATCCTATACCTGGCAATTAGGTATGAGTCCTCCTAAGTAGGACCATCACTTACCCGCTACTCTTCCAATATTTCTGACATGTGCTCACTGAGTACAAGTTCATAAATCACTTTAAGCAGTATACATTTGGAGAAAATAAAGTGTTGGGAGACAGTCTTTATTATGATTGGTTATGAAAGGGGGGTTGATAGTTTGAATTCCCAAATTCTCATTTTATCTAGATCACTGGGTATGTATATGACTCTGGAAGGTTCTTTGTAGCCTCATTTTATAATAAAAACAAGTGAATGAAATAGTAATTGCCAGATATAATAATAGGCTGATTGAAACATGACAGAACATCATATTAAAAACTTGCCTACAACAAAAAAGTTTTGATTGTTTGCATAGTTTAGAAGCCCATAGTTCTCTCTGAATTTGGACATGGTTGGATATAACAATACCTGATTCCCTCTCTCATGGCATGGCTGTGGTATTTTCAATAGAGAGGCATGATTCCTTTCTCATAACTACAGTACACTCTCTTTCCAACACAATTCAAGATTCAAATCCAGTAGGGAGAAGCAAGTTTCTGCAAGGACTCTAAGAGTCTCTTGGTCTAAACAGTCCAGAGCCAACCACCAAAGCCCAAGAAACATCTTGAATGCCCGAGTCCATACTTACTTGTTGACATGCTGTGTCTATGGAAGTACTGGTGCAGTCTGTCTCCACTCCCTTCTCCTTTTGTTCCAAACCTAGGCTTCTGGCTTCTGGGTCACAGGTTTACCTCATTATTGCCTTGCCTGATATCACAGTTTACACTTCAAAAATACTGAATTATTTGTTACTGTTGCACAACACCCCCAGACCTATTCTGTGCCTTTGGTCATGCCTGGAATCCCATATTCAAGCTGAATATTAATTGCTTTTCTTCATAACTCCTGCTTATCCTTCAAAGACTCACTTCAGGTGAACTGTCCTCAAAATCTCTTATGAGGCTCAGTATCCTTTCTCTGTGCATTAGATGTATGTTAGTTTTATAATTTAAAACATTATTTTAAGAACTTGTGTGTCTGTTACTTCCAGAAACCTATGACATAGCCAAGGATAAGAACTATATAGTATTCACAGCTATATTTCAAGAGTGAATAGCTGTTGTCACAAAATATACACCTGTTGTTTTGAAACCCCATTTCATCATGTGCATTCTTGTGTTATAATTGCTATCCACATTATTCTCAAAGTACTTATTCCATGTCTTATCTGACTTTATAGTATTAGCATCTAGCTTATAGCCTGAGACACTGTCAGTACCAATTAAATATTTGTTTAAATGCATGAATGGTTGAAATGCTTTCTTTGGTAGAGAACGTAGATATATAAAAAAGCATGTGGGGTGTTAACATTTGAAAGCAATATAGGGAAGAACTTAAGTGTGAAACTCATACAAAATTGAATCACCCAGAATAGTGGTACTTGCTTTTGTTTACTTAAGAATCTCTATGCTCAAAGTTATAGCCCCAGTTATTTCTAAGGTATCCAGCATCATTGTTTTTTTTTTTTTTTTAATCTTGATCAAAAGTTTCAAACACAAACTTAAATAGCAAAATATGATAGAATACCAGATGGCAATTTTTTTTCAAACTTCTTGTTTCAGTATCATAGGATTCCATCTAAAGCAGCAAGTTTTTTCCCTGAGTTTAGAAGATTTGTAGCATAAAACCATAGATTTCTAAAATTTGGTGTATGTATAATTTATATTACTACTTCAGAAGAAACTCTGCTACAATTATGGATGTAGGATATTCCTCATTAATATTTTATGTTTTTTCTTAATATCTTACTGTTTCATATTAATTGTGTGAAACCAGAAAAGTTACTAAAAAGTTCTTTTGTACCACTAAAAATATGGAGGCTGAAAGTTAACTTCCAATAATTTGATTATGAAATTGGAACTGAACCCAGTTTGATTCTTATTTAGGTTATGGTTTCTATGTCCATATTTCTCCTTTTTTGTAATACCAGTCATGTTGGATTAGAATCTACCCTAATGGGCTCACTTCAGCTTGATGAGATGTGTAAAGACCTCACCTCCAAGTCAGGTCACATGCCGAAGTGCTGGGAATTAGGATTTCAGTGTACAAACTTGGGGCAGTGTATCATTCAACCCATAACCTTCTCACTCCCACTGTCAGAAGTTCAAGTAATAATTATGAGAGTTGCACCTCACTTTTTCCATTATTCTAATTTAAAGCCATAGCTTCTCTCACCAATCCTGCACCACAATAATAGCATATCGAACGATACTGAGGCAGTGGAAAGATTACCCTCTGAGACCTGTTGCCTCCACCTTACAAAACACTCAGACAGTAACATGCAGTAGTTGCCAGTCATCTACCTAGCAATAAGGCAGTGATGTTTAGAAAAATCAAATGATAAGGAAAAATACTAATTTTGAACATATGCCTGACAAACATTTTGTCTTTTTTAAAACATCTTAACTCTGATTCCCTAAATAGATCAAGAAGATTCCTACACAAATAACACCCACCTGTGTCCAAGCAGCACTCAACACTGACTGTAGGATGAAGCCGTCACCTGAAATCCCCAGCTGTGAACATGTTTTGATGTTAGGAATTGTCAAGCCTTCTGTAACTAGAACTGTCACAGCTTGCAGAATTGATGTGCCACAGAGTCTCACATCCAGGACACAAGAATTCTGAAGATGTCTTTTTATTATTTTTAAATGAAAAGACAGTGCACAATTCTTAGGTATATAGACTTAGATGTATAGCTTAGTTACCTGAAACTGCCGTTGGAAGATTTAGCTCACAGCTAACATTGTTGAAAGAAGAGTGCTTTAAAACAAAGCCTAATATTACCTCTCAATTTTATTAGTCTACCCTTGATCCATCCTTTATTTTCATGACTGATAACATTCTTATCAGTAAGTAGAAGCTTCACATTTTGGCATTTTTCATTCCATATTGATATCCACTTCATAATCCCAAACCTACTTTAATAGGACTTTTATAAAGAATATATATATATATATATATATATATATATATATATATATATATATATATATATATATAATGACATACAAAAAACATGTTATACAGTGTCAGGCACAATTCTGTTGTTTTCATAAAAGAAAGTGGTAGAAAGTAGTTAATCTTTGAAAACTCTTACTTCTTATTATGGTTTAAATATAAGGTGTTCCTCCAAAGCTGGTGTGTGAGACAATACAAGAACAAGAACTTCAGAAATGAAATGATCATATTATGAGAGGAATAACCTAAATTAATGGTTTAACCAACTGACATGGATTACTGGGAGGTAACTATAGGGTATGACTAGAGGAGGTAGGACACTGGGGGCATGACTTTGGAGCATAGATTTTTGTCCCTGGTGACCAGAGTTCTCTCTCTGCTTCCTGACTGCCATGTCCTGAGCTGCTTTCCTCCACCATTAGGTTCTGCTTCATCTCAAGCCCAGAGCAATGGAGTCAGCCATCTATGGACTGAGACCTCTGAAGCCATGAATGAAATAAACTTTTTCTCCTCTAATTGTTTTTGTCAGGTCTTTTGCTCCCAGCAATGAAAAAGCTAACTAACTAAAACACTCCTTTATAGCCCATGCCTGTAATCCCAATGGCTTGGGTGGATGAGGCAGGAGGATCATGAGTTCAAAGCCATCCTCAGCAAAAGCGAGGTGTTAAGCAACTCAGTGAGATCCTATCTCTCAATAAAATACAAAATAGGGCTGAGGATGTGGCTCAGTGGTCGAGTGCCCCTGAGTTCAATCCCTGGTAACCCCCCGACCCACAAAAAAAACTTTACAAAATAAAGGGGAGAGGAGTATGAGGTTTCTTTAATTAGAGACTGCCTAGAAACCAGCACTCATCTTACATCTATAATGGAACTGTCTGTAAAGAGACTGTGGTAGAAGTGGTTAGGTCATCCTGCCCATAAGAGGAAGTTCCAGACATTCCTTGCATGGTAAGAGATAGCTACTCCCTTCCCTACATAGGGCAACCCAGAAAGAAAGGTGACTTTTTGTATTTTATTTAGAGACAGGATCTCAATGAGTTAGTTGCTTAGCACCTCGCTGAATTGCTGAGGCTGGCTTTGAACTCATGATCCTCTGGCCTCTACCTCCTCAACTGCTGGGATTACAGGCATGGGCCACTGTGCCCGGCGCCAAAAGGTGATTTTATTTGCTGAAATAACTACAAGATAAATTCTGTGACAAATGCTTTATGTTCAAAGCAGAGGATACTCTGTTCTGCCTTTTGCAAACGAGGCAACTGAAGCATGGAGAATAAATATGCTCCTCATACTAAATGTGTTTTGTTCATATTTTAATATCTTATAAACCAGCTCTCCTCCTTCCACCCATTCTGTTGACAATAGAATCTCAAGTTGTAGCCACATGGATATTCTTGAACCTGACATTTCAGATCAGAATAGTTTGAGAAAAGGGTGTAGTCAATATATTTTTAAATCTTAAAAGTTTCTCTCTCATAGCAGGTATTTATGTGATGTGGGTCAATATATAAAGTATAAAAAGTACAAAGGGCCAGTAGAAAGCAGAAAATAGAGGATCACATCCCTTAACAAGGGAACCACAGGAGCAGGACAAGCATCCTTTTCTCATTTTCTAAAGATCAATAGAAACCTTTTGTAAAGATTAAGTTGTCTGTGTGATATAGAGAGTGAGCCTTAAATTAACTTTTCAGTGTTTTGTATCTTAAAACCTGCTTTAAAATAAATTTCACCTACATAAATGTTCCCTGGATTAATGGCTTAATCACTTTGAAGAGATTCTTTTCTTACCATTTTTTTCCATTGTTATTGTAATGACAGGAACTCATTAACCCAGTGGGTGTCCGGTATTGATTATGATTTTCAGATTTTTCTTTTTCACATTGTAGTTGAGTTTCTATCTAAAATAAATTATAACTCTTGATTGGTTGCTGCATTTCTCCAAGATATCTGACCAACTACTAATGGTGAGGTAATGGTGTTCAAATTGATACTCATAGTCACAGGGGACTCTATACATTTGCTCCCACTCTGATGCTGTGTTTTTCAGAATACAAGTGTTCGTGTAGTCATCAATACAGAATTAATCATGAAAGTCAAGTGCACGCTGCAGGTAAAATCAGCACCATCTAATTATCTCAACTTGTTTGTCTTATGACTATTTAGCTGAGCCCATCCATCTGATAACAAATAGGCTAATTCAAAATTCTATCAACTGCAAGCAATTTAGGAATTGTAATGTGGACTCTGGTGTGTTTTAGAGATTTTTATCCATGTCACAAGCTAGCAGTTAGGAAGAAAAAGGGCAGTAAGACAGGAAAGAGTGAAGCTGGCACATTATCTTTTAGGAGAAAAACGTATCAGGCTGTTTGGGTCCTGAACAATACTCAGTTACTTATATTGTTATAATAATATGTCTAATATCTTATGAATTCTATGGTATTTACAGGAAATTAGGAGAGAGTGAGGTTGTTTTTTCAGACTGATAGGATCATTTCCTGAAGGCATTTCTACTAGTAAGAGTTAATGGACAATTTGTGTCTTTATTCTCCTCAATATTTATCTCCTCAATATTCTTTCTACATGGAAATGAAATGAGGTTTCTCCTTTTTCTGAGAGAAGGAAAAAGGGCATAGGGTTGCCGGTTGTCCCCTGGAAGTCTAGAGTCCTCACTCCCAAGTCCTCCATAGTCACCTCTCCCTTTCCTTTTGGAAGCCAAGCTTTGTATTTCTGCCTCTGCCCACATCACAAAGATAATCTTTTTTTTTTCTAAAATTCCATACTTTCTAAAGACACCATTGTTACTTAGATCATACCCCAGGTGCTTTTTAATATATTGCATTCCCTGTGGTATGTGTGTTCTCAAAAATAAATATATATGGGCTAATTAATTATTTTAACTTAATTATTTTACCAAAATAATGACCTGTTTTGAAAATATTTGTGGACATATTTCCAAAAAAAGCTTCTTCAGAGCAGTTAAGCAGTTTTCCATAGTAAATGTTAGCTTGAGGGTTGCAAGTTATATGTTGCATATTTTAATGTTTTGTTTTAGACAAGCTGTGTGTGATTAGTCTCTTGTTAAACAAAAATAACAGACAATATAATTCTCCTACAGTTAGCATTTTTCTAAAAAATATGTAACTGACTAATTGAGTTGTCATATGGATCAGATTTTTAAGACAAAAAGTTATTCCTGTTATTCGTATGCCCACCAATACATAGTTCTATCAGTCTTTTTAAAGCTCACTTTTCATACCTCCCACAAACCTGAAATCCTTACACTAGACGTCTTAGGATTCAAAATTCACTGTTAGCTAAATAATTGCCTCTGTTAGTCCCTCCTCCTTTTCCTCCTCCTCTTTCTTCTTAGTTGTTGTTACTAGGGATTAAACATAGGGGCACTTTATCACTGAGCTACATCCCAAGTACTCTTTTATTTTTTATTTTGAGATACAATCTCACTAAGTTGCTGAGCCCTAAATTGTTGAGGCTGGCCTCAAACTTGCAATTCTTCTGACTCAGCCTCTGGAAACCTGTCTCTCTACTGGGACTGTGCAGTCCTTCCCTATACCTTTCCAATCCTGGGCCTGGAGGGGTTAAATGTCTATTTTCACTCCCTGGCTCTTCCCTAAAATCTGCCTGTGCTGAAGCCCCTACTGTCACTTTAGACCATGCCACCCCTTTTCATTAGGGTCACTCCAGGAACCTCAGTACTTTCTCCCTAGCCTATGCATGGTTTAATTCCTGTGGTCGCTCTCAAAGTTCACCTTGTCATAATTCATTATGGCATCTTCATTCCCATACACCTTCACATAGCCTAGCTTCTCAGGACACCCATGTTCTTGCCCCCCTTTCTACCTCAGCCACATTCTCCCACTGCCACACCTGAGAAATTGTCATACTAAAATCTCCATCCTCTTCACTCGGTTTTGACTCTCCGGCTTTCTAACTTCGTCTCTTTTTCTAGTTTGCTCCTGTTATCATCCCCAATCCAAAAAATATCGTCTGACCAGTACCCTAGCTGTTGCCTCATTTCTTCTTGTACAAGTTAGATTGTATGATCCATCACAAGAATTCAAAATTGCCTTCATGGATACTCTTACTCATCCACTCCTTTCTCCCTTTGCTTATTTTACTACCCAAACCTCAACTTCATGAATCTCAACATCTTCCTCTTCTCTGTTCCTTCTTGGATGAATGTTTCTGGGTAAAATTTACAACAGCACTCGATCTGATTTCATACTAAGTTGATGACAAGTAATCTCAAGTGAATAACTAGTGTGTCCCCAAATCCCCAAATTTCCCTGGCTACCACTCTTCCTTTCTCTTAACAGGTAATTTGGAACTCTTTCTCTTCAAACTTCTCACTCCTCCTTCCCATTCTCAGTTAGCATACTTACCATTTCCCTGATAAAATAGAAACAATCCAAATATGTCTCATCACCCAACTACCTCCCTATTTACACCTTATACTTGGTAGGAGTTACTGTGGACACACTGTCTCAGATTCTATATGAGGCTTATCACTCCAGTTAAGTGCTGGATCCCATCCCATTTCTGTGCTTAGTCAAAGCACAATTTATATGTAAGATGTCCTGCATCCCCCCAAAAATATTTTGGGGTCCTCTAGGTCACTTCCATCAATACATTGAAGTTTCCCTTTCACTTTAAACAAAATAAAATAAACACTAAAGCTTCCCACCTTTTCATTTTATATTGTCCTCAAGCCACTACTCTCTTTCTCTGCTCTCCTTCACACTGAAGCTCTTGAAACTTTTTTTTTAATTCTCTTGTTGATACCAATTCCTCTCTTCTTTTGCTCTTGAGTCTACTCCATTCAGTCTATTATTAGTCACTCTTCCAAACCTGTTCGTTAGATAATTAGCAATGGCATCCATTGCTAAATCCAGTGATTAATTCTCATTGCTCATCAAATATATTTATAAGCATTATTTAATGTGATCAATGACTTTAGTTTTCTGAGACTCTTTTTTTTAATTTTCAATTTTGAATTTATTTTATTTTGGCCCCTTGGAAAATCACTTATGATATTTGAATAAGAAAGTTAAATGATCAAAGTTCACTTGAGCATAGACCAAGAACTAGAGAACAAACCTGCAAAAGGAATTTTAATTGCCAAAGCGATGGGTTCTAATCAACATGAGCAGAATAGTGGCCATGTAAAGGGAAAGGAAGGAAGGTATAGACCATTTGTATTTTTATAATTTAGAAATACTTATAATTGATTTGATATCAAGGTGAGAGTAATGAAAGTTCTTATTTTTAGTAATAAGAAATGACTATCTAATATCATTAGCTTACAATATCAAGCACTTATTGGTTCACAATACATGGCACAACTGTGCTTTTGTTGCTGTGACTTGACTTCACTCCTCCCTTCATTACTAGGCCCAGACTAAAGGGGACATCTCTGTCTGGGATATCTCTTCTTGAGACAGAGGGGGAAAGCAGAAGAGTCAGTAGAAACTTGCACTGACCCTTAAAGGTTGTCAGACAGCGCTCGCATTCCATTGGCCGAAAAGTACATCACCTGGCCAAGGTCAAAATCAGTGGGATAGACCTGTATAATCATGTAAGAGGAAGATGGGTGGAATACTTGTGAATAGCAGTACAGTTCCTTAGAGTGGCAGTTCTCCGTGGTTTCTGTCTCCTAGAGTGATTGTTAGTGTGATGGGCAGAACAAGAGCTCTAGAAGAAAGGATGAGATTGTGAAGAAGGACAACAGGTTCCATAAGAAACATGTTGTGTATGGGATGAACGTCCAGGAGATGTCAGGAAGACATTTGAAATAGAAACAGGGACTTAGGGTAAAGGTTAGCTGAGGATTTTGAATAGATCCAAGAACAGATCATTTAGCAATGCTTATGTTTTTGCAAAGGTGGTTAATAAGATGTAAATATAGGAAATAGTAGTTAGTTCATGAGTACAAATGTTGAGTAAAATATAATGTGATAAAAACATGCAGTGTGATCTACTGTTAAGTTATCTAGACTTATTCAGCAATGGGTTCCAAGTTGTATGGATTCATCAAAGAGATAATAGGCATAATCTCAGGGCTCCAAGAAGTGGGCTTACTTTCTTGCCTAGCCATTTTGTACCTTTTAGGTAAGATGAAGCAAATTATTTCATTTTTATCTTCAAGTCTATTTCCTTCTCTGCAAAGTTAGTAAACAATAGCATTTATCCTTTCAACAATTCAGTAAGGATAAATGCTATTATTAAAATGAGATAATGCCTAAAAAATGCTCAGAGAGTTCCTGGTTCATTTTAAATCCAATTGGTAAAAGTAGTATTTGCTAACAATTATATAAAAGAAAACATTACTTCTGATTTGTTTACTTTTGCTTTAAGTCTAAGCTTTTTTTGAAGCACATGGTCTTTATTTAATGGTGTTAAAAAATTCTACAGACAACAAAGAATGTCTGGGATGTACATTATTAGCCAATTATAGGAAAATGCAAATAAGATTAAATTCAATTTTAGAATGTATGCAATACTTTATTAATAACATATTCATTTCTAGATTCATTATGTCCAAATGCTCAGTTCTTGATTCTTGTAAGAATATGGCTGGCAACATGCCTATGTATTGCTACTGGTAATATTAGACTAGTTAAATTATGAAAGGCTATATGGACCATATTAATTCTATTTACCTTCCACCTCTTAAAATTTTATGCTCAATAAGGAATCACATGGTAATGAACATTGTTTTTAAAAGGATTAATTATTGCAGAGGAACCATTCCATTTGGTATGAAGAAATAAATGAAGGTACACTGTGGAAGTTGCCTAGAATTTGGAACCTGGAAAGAAATATCTATTCAACTGCCAGCAGTTCTGCAGCCCATTTGTGGCCCAGATTCACTATGCATTTGGTCCTTTCCTCTATTTCCATTTCTTTCTATTGAGAAATGTCATTGTCTGCGTGTTGGGATTCCAGTGGTTTTATTGGCCATTCTTCATACTAGTTAAAAAATAACAACAACAAAAAAAAAACTTAGGGGCTAGGGATATGGCCCAAGTAGTAGCATACTCACCTGGCATGCGTGAGGCACTGGGTTCGATCCTCAGCATCACATAAAAATAAAATAAAGATATTGTGTCCACCTAAAAAGCTAAAAAATAAAATAAAATAAATATTAAAAAAACTTCAATGAAGATTTTCCTTGTGACTTCAACACTTTTTCCTACTTTTGAATTAACTGTCTATAACATCTTAAAAGCTGACAGTGAAAAAATTTGAATTCTAAAGCCTATAGCCCATATTGCTCTTTTATGTTACCTTGTGGTTTTCCCGTCAAGTGGTATTTGTTGTTTGTTTTCTTTAAGCATCACCATCCATTTATTAGGCTTCAGGGCTAATAAAAACCCAGACTTCCATATGAGGCTTACAGATGTTGTTGAATTATAAAAATTAGCTTCAGGTCTGGCAGTGATTTTCTAAAAATAGTTCTGTTCATCTCACTAAAATCGAGGATTTCTTTGCTAAGCTGCCAAGACACATAAATCTTCTAGGAGAACTGATTTTGTAACAGACCTTGACATGTATGAGCTAATTCTAGAAATCAGACTTCTAGAAGAAAACCAACAGCCTCAGAGAGGATTAACAATTATGTTGGTGTCCATATGTGTGTTCAGTTCTGTATGGCACAGAGAAGTTTGGAGGACACTTGACATGTTAGGAAGGAACCCAAAAGTACATGGATGTTATTAAAATAACTTCCTGAGAGTTGCAATGCAAAGGAAAAATGGGTGAGAGGTGAGTGGCAATTTGAAGAGAATTTCATGCTCAATTTTATGTTGTTTGACTTTTTAAAAATCTGATCACTGCCATGTTAGTGGGTGTTTAACATAGTAATGGTCAAGGTAACTAGCATTGTAAAATGCAAGGTCTCTTCTTATCTTTTTCTAGAAATAATAATTCATAAAATTCTAGTAGTAAAGTGAATTCTTTTTTTAAAAAAATTTTTTATATACATATGCCATGAATGCTTTAGAATTAACATGTCCTGCTAATGATTTTTACATGTAATTAAAGATATGTTTATTCTGGTTTTATACATAAATTCCTATTTTAGTAAGTTTTTTTCATTGCTGTGACCCAAAGACCTGACAAGAACAATTGGAGGAGAAAAAGTTTATTTTGGCTCATGGTTTCAGAGATTTCAGTCCATAGATGGCCCACTCCATAGTTCTGGGTCTGACGTGAGGCAGAACATCATGGCAGAAGGGCGTGGCAGAGGAAAGCAGCCCAGAACATGGACACCAGGAAGCAGAGAGCTCTGGACCAGGAACAAAATATAAATCCCGAAGGCACACCCCCCAGTGATACACCTCTTCCTCTAGCCACACCCTACCCGCCTATAGTTCCCACCCAGTTAGTTCATATCAGTGGATTAATCCTCTGATTAGACTACAACTCCTCATAATCTAATCATTTGGCCTCTGAATGTTTTTGCATTGTGGCTCACCTGAGCTTTGGGAGACACTACAGATACAAACCATAACAACCTCTAATAGATTAATATTCAGTTATGCATCAAAATGATTATTATAAACTGTTGTGTTTTTTTTTCCTGAAAGCAATATAACATCACACAAAGCTTTTTTTTTTGAATATATATTTTTTTAGTTGTACACAATATGTTTATTTTATTTATTTGTTTTTATGTGGTGCTGAGGATGGAACTCAGGGCTTCACATGTGCTAGGCGAGTGCTCTACTGCTGAGCCACAACCCCAGCCCCCCCACAGAAAGCTTTTGTTAAATAAAAAGGCCCCACCTCACTTCCAAACAGAAATGATTTTAACATTTTTTTCCTTTTTTCTTTCTTCATATACATATTTGTTTTGACTAGTATAAAAAATACAAATTGTATTCATTTTTATATTTCTTAACATGGAAAGGTTTTTATGATTGTAGTTAGCAACAACTTTATTGTTTTAATTATATAATTCATACAATACATAAATTACATTAAAATCAGTTGACAGATCTGAAATGCACATAAAGCAATCAGTTTCAAATAGGCAGATCATAAACAAAATATAGCAGGTTTAAATATAAAACGATTCTATAATTATCTTTTCTTTCCAAGTATCTTTCCTACAAAGAATAAAACACTATTGTCATAGAATGTGTAAAGAATTATTATTTCAAACAATCAGTTAGGTGGACAAAGAAGGAAGACCCAATGCATACATTAGTTTTCAACTTCTTTCACTTTCATTTTTCAGCAGTTTTTTGAGACATACTATCAATCATATAAACTCAGAGGTAATGCTAATAATGTCCTCATTAGAAGAGAAAATGTAAAGATTTTTATCTGACTTCTTCCTTCTGTTTTGTCCTCTTCTCAATAGGGAAGCCCAGGAAGCAATTACAATAGGAAACTTCCAATCCCAGGTGCTGCTACTCTTGTGACTATTACAGTAATATAGGTCTTGCTTTTCTTAGGCCACAACTCCACATGTTTACAGGGGTCCCCAGAGAATTTGAGGATATGCTGCCCACTCAAAATCTTAGAGCATAAACTGGGGAAAAGCTGTGTATCCCCCATCCCTGCACGGTGGGATCAAAAAGAGACATATTATACTAGCAGAGGTGGGATCTGGAAAGATACCAAATATTTATGCATGCTAAAACCCAGAAATATCTCTGCTTATCAGTATTTAGATTAGTAGTCTTAGCCTTTGACCTTTCAGAAAGAACTCTGCAGTTCATCGTCATAGCTGCTCATTGATATCTTGGCACTGGGGATTATGGTTAGATTCTGTCCTCTACATGTTGTGAGACCAGGATCATAGGCATGTGTGTATTATGCATTCTTCTTGCAAATATGACTAGTCAAATAGTTTATTTTGGGTATTTAGTCAACTAATTTACTGTCCTTCCCCATTATTACCATCACCCAAGCCCCAATAAAAACAACAGAATTTAATACATTTATAAATTCAGATTTCTTCCCTCTGTAATTTTAATTCAGGTAGTGAAAATAAGTTAATATAGGGGAGACAAATCAGGAAGAAATAAATGCTTACTTATATGGTGAGGGTATGATTATTAAGGAAGAATTCACATGACCATGATAACATATTTTTAAAAACATTCCATTTTAACATGAAAAGAAGGCACTTTAGAGATATGAAAAATTGTGATATATATGTGTAATAAGAATTGTAATACATTTATTAAAAAAAAGAAAAAGAAATAGCTAAAAAAAGAAAGAAAGAAAGAAACAAGGCACTTTGCTTTGGTTAAAGAAGCAAACTAGTATATCTGATTTGCCCCTAGATCCCTTAAGTACTTAAGGGATACAGTGTACTTCCCACAATACTTCAAATACGGTATACTTCCCAAAGTTACATGGTATTTGACTTTCCAGAGATTTTCTTTTCTTATTTTTAAGAGGTAATAAAGTTAACTTATCTTGCTGTGTCTGCACAGCAAATGAACAACTGACCGATAGCAGGCTGTGAGCCAGCTGAGAAAATAAAAGTCTAAAGAAATATTAAGAAATAAAGACAAAAGACTTGAAAATGGTTGAATAGTGGGATTTAGTGGGTGACCATCTGTGATAGAGGCTCGATTTAACAAAGAAGAAAAGCCCATGTCTTTTATTTTATAGGCAAATACATCAAAGTGTTTCAGTGTGAAAAACTTCTTGAGGTAAACAGGAGAAAATTTGAGAAAAACATGGTTGGGAATTAACAGATTATGTTCATCTCTTCTACCTCTGGGCATCAGGGATTTGAAATCAAGACTTTTTGAACTGGTGAATTTCATGATAAGCACAGAATCTCCCCCATCAACAGGAGTCATCTTGCAAATGGGTGTTGTCCTGGTACCCTTGTACCACAGGGTTCCCAAAAGCAGTGCATCACTATCTAGGCTTTCACATAGTTCAAAGCAATGATTTATCAACTGCCCAAACATATTTCAGTTATTTTTGTTAGCTTAGATGATGAAATTTAGGCTTGCCATTATGAAAGATTTTTTATTTTTTTTAAATCAAGTTTGGATGCATGAGTAACTTAAGGTCAAAAGTAGAAATTAGGACCATGCCATTGTATGGAAATACTAAGCATTTGACAGACAGTTGGTTCCCTTCTTCTTCCTCAGTATATGTAGACTGATACCCATGATTGTCAGTGACATCTGTCCTTCTTGATAGTACTTCTTTAGCCATACACTTAACCCTTAAAGAATCAATGTGCATCCTAGTCTTCCAGGTTATCCATCCAATCTCACCTTCCATTCTTCACACAGCCCATCTGAAAAATCATGCATGCACTGATATCTCTCTTTAACCCCTCTATTTGCCTTACTCTCCTTTCTCCATGTATTCAAAATTACCTTTCTCAAACTCAGGTTTGAGCTCTCATTCTTCTCTGTGCTATCTGGCATTTATATTATCTTGTTTGCTTATTTTATCAATTCACCTCTATCACCATTTTGCAAAGTTAGAGTCTTTATGCAGATTTATCTATCTTGTGTATGCACTATCCTATGCATCAACTGATTGCTACTGTACTTTATATACAGCTTCCTTCCCCCTAAAATATTTTGAATGTCAACTTAAGTTTATAATATTCTTATAACCATACTTCTTCCATCTCACTGCTTCAAGTTAATGTGTATAGTGTAACACTAAGCAATGGAAAATTCAAAGATGTCAAGAAATGTATCCAAGTGTCTAATTTAAGATTGTCTGAATTTAAAATCTCTGCTGCTAACACTAACTACATTGCCTGAATATGTCTGTGATAACTCACCCTAGGAATTTGCCTTAAATGATTCCAATTTGCTAAGTTAAAATAAAGTATCTTTGGACTATTTCCCCAGTGATCATGGTACTGTAGACATTAAATAAAGCTTTGTTGTTGATATATTGTGAACCCTGTTGCAAAGTAACCCTGAACACTGCTTTTATAGGTTCTGCTCTAAGTTGCTACCCATATATTTTTAGTTTCTCCAGAACAAAAACTGCTAGAGTTGACACATCACACAACTGTCTTTATGACCTATCTTTAAAGTGATAAAAATGCTACTATAATAGTTGCTCTCATATTTCTAAAATTCTCTGGCTGCAGAGATAAAAGTCAAAAAGATGTGAAAATTCCATAACAGTCTTTTCATGGGATCTATCCTTTCACTTCCAAACTCACAATATGTTGAAGTGAAAGATGGATAGTATTTTGTAAAGCATCAGAGCTATGTCTATGCTCCATGCATATGTGAATATGTCCAAACAAAAAACTTTAGCTTTTTACTCAACTAATATGTTGGTAAATTAGGTAATGTAACTCAAAAGTGTGAAATTTACATTTTAAAATTCCTTTTTGAAATATATCTACTTGCTAATTTGACAACTTAATGAAGATAGTACTTATTTAAGATATGTGTTTAAGAATATAAAAAAATACCTACTGATTTTTATTGATACTTCTAGATTAAAAACTCAATTGACTATAGTAATAGGAACAATCTTATTTTGTAAACTTAAATTTGACTTTAGAATAAGATTATAATGGCACTATTGACCATGTCTTGCTAAAATGCAAATCTGATTAATATCAACAATTTTAAACTATAGAAAAGTGGAAGTTCAGGAGCTAACTCTATAATAAACCTTCATTGTTTAGTGTTTGGTTGGCCAAAAATGCAAAACAAATGTTAACTGCAAATAATATATTGCTCAGATCTAGCATATAATAATTCTGTTAATGTGCTGCATGTCTTGTACAGTTTCTTCATTTCTTCCTCTTTTATTTCCATTTTAAAATCTAGAAGAAATTTGTAGAATCATCATTATATTCAGTTCATTTTTAAAAATATCATGTTATTACAAATTAGAGTTGTGGCAATTGAAAGAAAGAAAATGATAATTTAATTTTCCTAATTTTTTCAACCCATGGAATTCATTCATAATCCATTCAGCAAAATCCCAGACCTATTGTATAAAAGCACTGAGCACACAATAGTCCATAAGACAATCCGGACATAGATTTCATATGGCTTAGATTGTTGCAGAATTTATTGAATTCTTGAGAAATGTATATATGTATATGTAAGTTAAGGGTTATTTTAATTTTAATTGTAAATAGGTACCCCTGCAAAGTAGGAGGAAAACGAGGCAAGGAGAGATCAGCCCTTTATATATAATTATTGATAAGTATTCATAGGGGATCAGAGTATATAAAATAATAGATCTTTAAATGTGTGCATTCACTTGGTATAGTAATATTTTTAACACTAAAAAGAAACTCATTTCACCCTTTGAAAGTACTATTTTCAAAATTGTTTGATCTGTTTTTAACTGATCTTAAAATTCTAAGGAGTTTCAGGACCTTTTGTTTCTCCCTGTTATAAGACACAGCAAGGTATTTACTTGACTTTCATATATCAAGTATTAGCTGGATGTTTGGTTAAACCCCCTGGAGAAATTTGCCAAGAAATATCTACTTTCTGAAATAATTTTTATTTGGTCAAACACTAGATGACCAGGTTTGTTTCTGTTGATCTTCATATAGACTGAGTAAACACATAATAAATCCCTGAAGAATGAATGAATAAATGAAAGATGAATGATTTAATGATAAGCAATAAATATGAATCACTGGGTGACATTTTCAAAATTCTGTGGCTAAATTTGTGACTGCATTCTGTGGAAACAAAAAGATTCTGGTATAGCTTTTATATAAGGCATTTTTACTCTCTTGTTATTCAACTGAAAATGAGCTAAAATTAAAGGTATCTGTTTTATGCATTCTTTATGCTTATTGAGGAGAAAAGCTAATTTCACATATCCTTACATAATCATCTGTTAGTGAAGTGGACTTGAAATTTAGGACTTGCTCAAAATAACAGAGAGAGCATTTTAAGTTTGGGTTAGGAACTTCAAAGTACACTGAAATCTCACAGAATGTGAGGTTGTGATCAAAGTAATACAGCAAATTCCAGTATAATTTTTGGAAATAAAGCATTTATCATCACTATTGTATAAAAATTTTGTCAGTGCAGTGGAAAAGCTATAGGAACGAGAGGGATAAATTCTCTGCTTTAGTTTGGCAAAACAAAGGGACTCTAGGGATCAAAACAAAAACCTGAAGAATATTAAGCAGAGAATCAAACTCTTGAGAAAGACAGACATGAAACATATAAATTTCTTTTTCCTAGTAAGTGTTATTTCTTACCCAAAGTCATCATTAATATTACATTTAAGAGATATGTTGATTCCAAAGGACTGTTTTAGCAGAGACAAACAAGTCTTAAAAATGGTTTTATTTTTATTATTGCCTCCATTTTTAAGGATAGTTTCTGAAGCATCAACTTAGACTATAATTGAAGAATTAGACATTTATGCCACGTGTCTCTTCATTTAGGAGTTTATATAAAATCACTGAAGGAAAAGTTGTTAAGTCTTTTGCCAGTTGAGAACTTCCTTTTAGCACATAGCTATGAAGTCTGCTTTTCCTTTATACCAAAGCAATCTAGGAAATACTTATGTCAAATGCCTGAGATTTACTATTATGTCCAGGTTGTCAAGTAATAGAATATGTATTTTTAATTGAAATGAGTCAACAATTGTAATAGTTTGATGTTTTAATGAGAAGAAAATAATTATCAGACCAAAAAATTATACTTGGTAAATTACAAGCAATTACTTAGAAGATAGCAAATTGCATATTTAAATATGGAGGATGATATTATATTAACATATATTAATATCCTAAGCCATTTAACCTTTTGAGGTCATAATTATAATACTTTGTAAACATGCAGTGATACATGTGTACCATTGTACTTATCCTAAAAGAAAAACAGGAAAATGATGAGCATTGAAGAAAGAATAAAGGTGATTTCAATTACCAAGTTATATATCTGAAGCAAACAACAACAAGCATTGTGCCATACACATCAAAAATATTTTAAAAATATTTTTTGGTAGCTTAGTTGATATTTCATGTAATACATTACTTTGTCAGTATAATCCTCTAAGCAAAGCCTATGAGACCTCACTATCAGAATATCTGGCAAGTTATATAAGTACCTTATGAAGATATTTGAAAAATTGCTTAAAGTGATCTATCAACTGTTTCAGTCAATTCAGACTCAATGAGCAAGAGCAAAAGAGAGAAAAAAGGACAGAGAATATGAATAAATATGAACATAAGCACAATTGAAGTAGTGCTGATTTTTCATTCTACCTTCTACTCAAGGAACCCATGCCCCAGAGTGAGTGCAGATGGCAGAGTTAAATTTGGCTTCTGTAGAGTGAGATAAGCAATGAATGATTCTAGAGTTTAAGATATGTTTCTTTCTTACATCCTGCCTCCTCAGTGTAAGATATAGACTTCATATAGAACTGATTTTTTTTTTAAATTGCAGTATGTTCTAATGGGTCTGAATGAAATTATCTAGGGAATAAAGTATTGATAAAGAAAGGAAGATTTGTGGAAAGACTTTAACTTATAAATGCTAGATTTCCATCTTTGCCTCATTTGAATTTTTACTGGAACCCAACCAGTCTTTTGTGTATTGATATTTGAAGTGAAAAAACGTTACCAGATTGCTACAACTTTTTTCAATTATTTTCATAAGGGCAAGAAATGATCAGGAGGTTTAAGATTTTTTAGTGCTCCAAAAATGAAATATTTCAGTCTTATGTAAATCTACTTGCTAATTTCAACATGTATTTGAACATATTTATAAAATTTTTGTAGACAACACTAAAAAAATCTGTTCATAACTACCAGCAGGTAGATCATGTTCTAATGAAAAACAGGTAAGTAAAATAAGCAAAAACAATTTGGTGAGAGAAGTCTTGTAATGAGGATTATGAATGTTTGAATTGGATAGTCATAAAATACAGAGGGAGGTCATATTAGACACTGGGTGTTTGAAGATTTTTGAGGAAAGATGATTTCTAAAGACATGTAAGAGTTAGTCTGAAAAAATGTATATTTAGAGAAATGCAGTTAAGAATGTATGGATTCATAAAATTAGGAGAACATCTGAAGAAGTGCTAAGTGGCTCAATGTGACTCTATAGGGAGGCAATGGGGAACTAGGTCAAGCCAGGCAATAAAACAGAGTTTGATGAGTCTACCATGATGAGATTTTTCAGAAATTATTGTGGCTCTTTGAAGTCTGCGTTGGCAACCCAAAGCAGAAGCAGAGATTCCAATTAGGATATTAGAGCAAGAGCCTACTGGGAAATGGTGAAACTAGTAGCAGTGGAGATGAAGAGATGCAGATGGAGATAATGCAGATCTGATTGAACTTGGTGAGCAGTTGGATATAGGTTGAAATAAGGCAATATTTAGAGAAATATAATTTTTTTTTCTTGGGCAGATGCTTCCATAATAGTACTCCATAATAATAAAGTACATAATAGTACTTTATATCATCTCTAGATAATTTATAATATTTAATACAAGTAAATGCTTTGTAAATAATTGATATGCTATAATAGTTAGATGATAATGACAAGAGAAGAAGTCTATACATGATTAATACAGGTGCAGGTTTTTTTTCCCAAAAAATATTTTCAATGTACATTTGGTTGAATCTATGGATTCAGAACTCAGGAATATGAAGGGCTAAATATATACAAATTTATTGGCTACAGAGGTTAGTGGTAGCCCTAAAAATAAGCCAGAGTATAAGAATGAATATAGAAGATGCCACAGGCTTAGAATGAACCCAACTAATAAAACCCATCTTCTGATTAAACATCTTGACTCATATCAGCCTGAGAAGAGTATTCAATATCTTGTATGCCTGAAGCTAAATCACATGGTAGTAGATTCAGTATTTGGTAAAGAGATAAAATTTCAGTTCTCCAGGACAGTCTTATGAGTTGGTACCTCATAGGTAGGTCCAAACCAATTACCTGACGTCCCCTATGCTTATAAAATGAAACCTCATTCTCTCTCTAAGAGGAGCATGGAATAATTTCATAGATGTTAGAAAGTACCAGAAGGGGAGCTGCTTTTCCCTAAGTCTTTACATCTTTCTTTCTGGCAGGCTCTTCTGTTTGCCCTCACCAAATCCTGGGAAATTGATTTCTGCTCTCGTGAAATAAAAGCTCTTTATTTGAGAGGAAGGAATGGCTGCCCCATTTGTCAAAGTTCTTTTTGTTATTGGGTATCCAATCTCTTCTGTTTAAGTTCTGAACTTTTTCATCTCCTATAAATCCCCTAACTGCTGCTTGTACTAGGACTCAGTGACCTCTCTCGCTTGCTTTTCTTCTGCCCTGTTCATGCCCTAACTCTTGTCTGTCTGCCCAAGGTGTAAGAAGTTCCTGGGTAGCAATAACAATCTAGGGACTGAAATCCTTTTCTGACAAGGAGCACAAACTACATGGAAGTTACTAAACAGGGTTCAGAATGGAGACCAGCATGTGAGATGTAAAGCAGTGGCTAGGGAGCAGCTGGCCGTGTGTTAGACCTGAAGATAGCTTAGCCAAGCATCAGCAATCAGACACTGATGGTGAAATGTCAGAAAACGAAGGCGCCTGGGTTGTGTCAGCTCAACCCACTTTTCAGACTTAATCTTGTTCCTCTGTTAAGACGATTTATGTGCTTTCTTGCATTTTTCTTTTCTTCCATATCCATGCATACAATATAAGGAGACAGCAGTAGGCTGTTTGTGCTAGAAAATATAAATGGCCGTTTCGAAATTGTGCCAGACAGGATCTGCTGCAAGTTTTCATTGTTACTGCTGCCATCTGTTGTTCTTCAGTAGGGGGATATGAATTTCTTGGCGAATGTCTCTCTAATTCTGAACTATCTTTCACCTTCTCCTAGACATATTCATTCAAGGGAGTGGTTTTTCAGAGGAGTATTCTTTACTAAGGCAATGTTCTAAATGTTTTAAAATGGAAGCATCTGGAATGTTTTATAATACAAAATATTTTGTATCTTAGAGCAAAAAATATTTCTTCAGTGTTAGTATTTAACTCTTAAAAATAAACATGTTTTATTGCATTCTTACTGCTTGAATGTATGCTGTTTCAAGAAGATAAAGCAAAACAGATTTCTGTCTTCGACCTTGTTCACAGTCGAACATCCTGAGTTGTAGCTAAGTTGTTGAGCTTTATCTAAGCTCTTTTATTTCTATATAATGTTTCCCTTTTCATTCAACCTTAAAATTATAGTAATTTGGGCACTTCTGTTCTTCTGAAAGAGATAGCTAATGCCAAATGTATTTCAAACAAGAAGGAGGGTTTTCGAGAGGGAAGATAATTTAGCTGAGGCTTAATAGCAATGATTGCTATTAAGTAGGATGCCTGTAACTAAATGTTCAGATATCCAAACAATAGTCTGTGAATTCTCAAAACTGAACATTGTATGTTTTCTAAATTAAGATCAAAATTGTATCTCTATACTATCCTGATGACTTCTATATTCTTTGCTTTCCATATGATGCCATTCAGTAATGTTTTATAAATTAATAAATGAAAAAAACATGCTTGGTGATCATGGTTTAGAATAATAGATAATTTTTACAGTTTTTGAGAAAGATTTTCAATGGCTTAAGTTCTTAATTAAGCATATATACACATGTATATATGTGTACATCATACATATATACATATATGTATGTATGTTTGCATTATAAGTTATAGTTGGTCTTTAAAAAAAAACTCTCAGCATCAGTATAATTTTTAGAGTAGCATGATATTACTGTAAGAAAATTAACAGATACATCAGATACTACAGTTGCTGATCACTAAAAAAGCCTACATATCATATATTAAGACTTTATAAATAAATCATAACAATAAATAAGAAAGGAAGCATCAATAAGTGGACTCTGAGGAATTCACCATCTATAAAATCAAAGAAAATAGTGTTTCTCACCTTAACACAGAATGCAATATAAAAAAATAAAAAGAGGATAAATCAATTAATATGTGCAAAATTCCCTGGTAGAAGATACTATAAGATAAAATTTTAAAAATTAATAGAGTTGTTTAAAGCATTTTTAAAATTTTACATAAAGATGTCATAAAAATAAGTGTAGAAGCAGAATAGTTCCAGGAAATATTAAAACATTTTAACATATAAAAATAAAATACAGATTATTTGAAGTCCATTGCAAAACATGTTAAGGACATAGACAATTTATGGAATGAAAATAGCTAATAAAACAATGGAAAACTCATCCTCCCAATTTGGAAAATGTAACTTAAAACTACAATTAGCAATTATTTTCGCATGTTAAGTGTTTGTAAACTAAAGAAAATCATACTACCTGAGAGCATCCGGGGATTTTTAGATTGGTACTCTCGTGCAGCTAGGCTGGCAGGATATAAAATGACCTGTGTTCTTCAGATGTTAAATTGTATCTGCTATGTTTCAGAGTTTCTGATATTTATGTTTCAAATGAATCATTGATTCTTCTAAGAATTTACTCTAGGAAAATAATCATGAACATAATTTAATATTATATGCAAAGATATTCATTGTATTATTTATAATAGAAAATTATAAAATATTTTGTATGTCTTAAAATACAAATGGTTGTAGATTTATACTTTTATAAAAATATACTAGTGCATATGAAGTGATTGTGTATTCATTTATAAATTATTTACAGCAACTTACAGTTGTTAAAATCATTATAATATAAAGTGAATGAATACTCTATATACACGTAGTATAATCAGATAGATCTCAACCAGGTAAATTTACATGAATATGTGTAAAACGTCCAAAAAATGACTGTGCATAAGTCCTTAAGTCTTTTATTACTGGCTAGAATTATAGATTATTTGCTTTGCCATTTTTATGTATTACTAGACTACTCAATTTTCAAGAATGAGCATATATTGACTTTTGAAGCTGTATAAGTTATAAAAAGATATGAGATAGTAGTCCTTGTAGATCCTTGAATTAACTTTCATCTGTGTCATATATTCTTAGTTTATCACAAAGACTTTTAAATAAACTTTTGCATATTTCAACCATATAATATCATCATAAAAATGAGCATTGAAATAACCTTAATACACTACTATGATACTGTTCCAGTAATATGTTTAAATGAATTAATAACATTATTTTATCAGGCTTATTATTTCAGTTCATATAATAAAAAAGATGATTTTTCTCTGCCTCAGATATCATTAAAATATAAAAATATGCCTGACTGCATAAATCAATTTTAAACTAACATTATTTATTACATTTTATCAAGTCTACCTAGGGCTTCTTTTTATAAAGAATGAGGACTTTTCATTTTGTTTATCTGTCCCTATCTGATGCTACAATAGAATAACTGTAAATCTTCATCATTTGTTTTTTACTGAAAATAAAAGGAAATGAAAAGGTCAGTGCACAGTTTATTGATTGTTCTCCTTACACAGAATCCACATAGAATTAATGTTAGTCTATATTAATATTTCATAGATAAACTGAGAGCATTATGTACTAAAAAGAATGAAATGGGAAGACTTTAACTTTCTGTGTATTTGAATTTTGGGTTTACCAAGGACACTCTTAAACTATGGTACAGTAATCTCACTTAGGCTTCTAGTAATAGTACCAAGTAATAGTACCAAGTTCAAAGTTAACTCCAGATTAGGATTATGGTTTGAGTCCTCTTGATGGATTATTTCTTGCTTTTCCAATGGAAGAGGTTAATTAGAATCCTTTTTACTCTTTCCCACATTCCCATCAAGAGCAAACACTACTGTGTTTACTTCAGAATGTATCTTGAAACTGCCTTCCTTAATTTACTTGTAATTCTTTATCAGAAACTGAAAATGTCACACTAGTCTGTTCCTTACAATCCCCACTTCCATTCTTACTTATCTCTAATATGTGCATGATACTAACACCCACACCAGGCTAACACATGCCTGTTCTCCCAGCAACTTGGGAGACTGAGGCAAGAGGATAACAGGTTCCAGGGCAGCTTTAGTAATTTAGTGAGACCCTGTCTCAAATTTTGAAAAAGGGCCAGGGATGTAGCTCAGCAATAAAGTACCCATGGGTTCAGTCATTAGTACTGTAAAATAATAATAAGTTTAATAATAAATAACAATAATAATAAAAACTTTTAAGTGTGCTTAGTTCATTTTACTGCCTAATTGTACTTGCATGAAACTCCAGTTCTTTACTGTTGTCCATAAAATTCTTCAAGGACTGGCCCTACTTACATTTTCCATCTTGAAATGTACACCTTTTCTGTTGTCTACTGCACTAGTCCCACTACTGCTCACTTGATTTTTGATCTGGGTTTTACACTTGATGTTTCCTCTTCTTGTATTGTTCTTTCCTCTCCCTCTTTCACAGAGGGCTTGTCTTCACCCTTTGTTCATCTACTTAATGCTATTTTTAAATGACCACCTCAATGAAACAGGTTTTTATTCATCCAGAGTCCTCGCTCCCTCGCTCCCTCTGTCTCATTGCTTTTCCTGTCACTTCTCTCCCCTTTATTTTTACCATAATCCATAATTACTTAAACATTTGTTATTAGAATGAGTAAATGAATCACAGCTGATGGCTGTAGTTTGTGACTGTGCAAAACCAGATCATTAAAGAGATGCATTAAACCACAATCAAGGTGAGCAGGGAGACTGTGAGGGAGAAGCCACTGTCCTTGCCCTCAGTCACAATCTTAAGAATGAAACAGCTCTGTAAGCAGATAAATTACAGCATAATGGAAGCACAGTTGCAATGAACACAGATGTGGAAGAATTAAAATTTTCTTGGAAATCATGGAAGGATTCACAGAGGAAGTGATGTTTCAACTGGAGTCTGCACCAGTTGTTATCTCCATCCAGTTGAATAAATACTGAGCAGTGGCAGGAGGAAACACCTTCAAAGGTGGAAGAAATTTTATTTGAACCACAATAGAAATCATACAAATTTTAAAGGTTGAAATGTATTTATTTAACATAAGATCCTTTTGTTTATGACTAATTATTTGTACTTAGGATTATTCAGTTCAAAAATTCCTTCTAATGACCTAGTCTTTTTTTCATGGTAATAAAGTATTTTTTTTCCAGGGAAATGCTGAATAAATCTTTCCTGAAATAACACTACATTGCTTTCTATCAATGACCCTGAAGTAATATAGAGTTTACACTTCAGTGGTTGCAATGCTCAAACTTGACAGGTGGTGTATTGTGTTTGCTGATAAAAAAAATTTTAAAAAGTAGTGTAGGATAAAGTGGTTTTTGTGCTCATTTAGTTTTAAAGAGAAAATCATTTATTTAATATTTTGATACAAAAACTCAAAGTCTAGACAATTAATTCTCAGTATTTTTACTATTATTGCAAAGGTCATTATGTCTAAAAAATATTTTAGAAGATATGTGTGTCTCTTTATGGGTGTTAGTTAAGTAATACTGATAAACAATGGGGGAAAACCTATCCTGGAGTATATGATAGGATTCTTCAAACTGATGCCTTTATTTTGTTGTACAAATGTTATACACTTTTCTCTTAAAAACAAGAAGCACATCCATGAGTTTTTACAAAATTATTTCATAAATAGCTAATGTTACCTTATATTTTGTTTGATGAAGTGGTTATTTTTTATTTTAATAAATATTTAGCAAATATGATTAGAAAAATGATGAATTTGCTTAATAAATTTATCTTTTTGAGGTGCTCAAAAATGAAAATAAGAACATTTGATTTTAATTTTAGTACTCAGAGTAGGAATGGAGTAGGTAAGGAATTAGGACCTGGTTTAAGACCTGCCAATGAATCAATGGTGTCCAGAGGACTGAGATGTAGGCAGGCGCAGCATTCAGAAATATAGAGCAGTGCATAATATTCTACTCATGCTTGGTGATTTAAAATCCAATTAGGTAACTACTGTCAGCATTAAAAATCATGTGGGCAGGTGGTCATTTCTTATTGATTTATTAAAGTAAGTGCTTAGTGAATATCTATTGTGATCAAGGGTTTTGCACCCAGTATGTAAACATTTCCAACTTTCATGGATTGTCATATTGGTTGACAATAAAAGGGATAAAGTAATTAAGTATGTAGTATGTTGTATGATAGCAATTTCTAAGGGAAATGCTATAGTGAGAAGATAGGGAGTATGTGGTGTATAGACAGGGAATCTTAATTTTCAAATAGGATGTCCATGAAAGACCATCTTGAGAAAGTTGTGTATCCACAGGGATCCTAATGAATGGGGAGGAGACACATGCTGGTACCTGAAGGAAGAGCAAAATGCTGTTTACTTTACCTCAGGCTCTTGTTTCATATCTGTTTCAATAACATTTACCTAAGAATACTCAGGTGTTGACAAATATTATAACATCCATAGCCATGTTTTCTTTTCTAAATAACAATACAGTATATCACAGCATCAACAAAGTACAGAAACATGTTTATATAACTATGTCTTATTTTAATTTTTAGTAAAACAAAAAAAATACCCATTCAAAGGTTAGGATCTAGTAGGTACTTCTGTAGAAATCAAAAATGTCATGTGAGTAGAAACATTGTCATGGTTGTAATTGGATTAGTGTTGGAGCAGAGTACACCAGGAGGGAATCAGTAGTAAGCCTGTTCCTTGATTTCATTAATGAAAAAATTGAATAGAGTAGCAGATTGAGACTGAAGTTAGTGTTGAGTGTCTGAAGTATAGGAATGTTATTTTTAACAGAATTTCTCTTTTGTTCATGATTAAGTAGGACAGTTGACTCAGTGATATGAAATATCAAAAAGGCCGACTCGAATACCTGCCATATAAAGTGCTCCTACACCAAAAAATAGGAGTGTGCTGAAAGATTACCTACAATAGAATTTTTCTCTAGAGTGGCATTTTCCTCTGAAATCACTTTTAAGCCTGCAAAATTTTTATACCTTTATTTAATTAATATTTCACAATTCCTAATCATTAAAAAACAGAAAAAAATAAATAAGTTGAATCTATAACACACTTCTTTTCAAGCATGTTTGTCTCTAAGGGTGAATCCAGAGGTAAATGTGGGCTACAGAGCTAGAAATGCATCACCAGATAACTGAAATTAGCCCCACTGAGATACTGAACACCAACAATCTAAAAAAGCATGCTACAACAATCATTTTCTTTTTAGAATAGCTACTGATCTAGTGTATATTCAAATAGTAATCTGCCTAAATGTTTACTTTTTTTCTTTGACATTCTATAAAATTTGTACTCTTCTGTGTTGTAATCTATGCAGCAAGCCATGTGACCACCACCACAAACCTTCACTCCTTCACTCCTAATCACTGACCTTCACTAGGTGTCCTTAATTCTCTAGTTTTTTAAATAAATCACATAAATAGAATTGTACAGTATATAGCATATTCAGTCTGCCTTCATTCACTTAACAAATTTGAAATTTAGCCAGGTTGTTGCATGCATCAGTGATTCATTCCTTTTAGTTGCTAAAAAAAAAAAATAATAATAATGCTGGGATGGGATGAAGATCTTTGTAAATAAATCTTAGTTCTCAAGTCTAAATATTTATTTAGAATAGACTCCAAGGTCAAATTTTCAAGTAGTTTTAAGACATTTGATAAGATATTGTGAAATAACCTCAAAACATTATACAAGATATGTTTCTACCAGTATCTCTATCATATGAGCCTTGGCAATATCAAGTAATACTATAAACCCTTGGGATAATCTTTACTAATCCAATGGGTTAAAATTGCTATATCACCATTAGCATTTTTATTGTTGTGGTTAACTAACTGTACTCTGTATCTGTAGAAATATGGTTAAAAACTCATTATTTACTATGAGTGAGAAATTGGGTGCGTTATTTGACTTCTAGGAGTCTCAGTCTCCTCCTCTATCATCTGAAGATAACAGCAGTGCTAAACTTGTTAGGTTGTTGTAAAAATTAATTCAGTTACTAGAAAATGCTCATAAATAATATCTAGTCACTAGTAAGAATCTGCATGTGTTAATTGTTTATTAGCTAGCACCTTTACCTATTAATGAAACTAAATTTATTCATATGATTTTGGAATTTTTGAAAGTTTTCTTTGTGCATACTATATTAATATTCTTTACCTTTTTTTCTGTAGACAATTAGTATTATTCTTACTACTTGGAGCTCCAGACAGTAAGAATTTTAAATATTTTCTGTTGCATTTTAGGTGCAATAGAAACCTTTTATGCATTTTATCTTTCACTTTCAGATCACATTTCCAACAGAAAGTAAAACATGTTTTTTAAAGTCTAGTTGGTTTCTTTATGATGCTCTTCATTGCTTTTATTATTTGAAAATTCTTCCTTGTCTAGAGAAAAGAAATATATATATTTCCCAAGATAGTCTTCTACTTTTCATTCTGAAGTCATTTGGAATTTAATTTAAATTGTGATATAAATTTTCATTTTATATTTTCCCATACTATGAATTTTCTCAAGAACTTTCACTGAAAATCTAAATCAAGTTTTTTATTTGTTCTTCTGTTTCCTTGATATTATAGTATCCATTATTTCTTGAATTTTCTTTCTGGACTTAAATATTAAGACAGTGTTAATCATTACATGGGAAAAACATCTTTTTGTTAGTTATGAGTAAGAGACATTTATTCTAGATTGGACTCACATCCTCAGCCCTATTTTGTTTTTAATTTAGAGACAGGGTCTCACTGAGTTGCTTAGCATCTCACTTATGCTGAGTCTGGCTTTGAACTCATGATCCTCCTGCCTCAGCTTCCCGAGCTGCTGGAATTCCAGGCAGCATGCACCACTGCCCCAGCATCTTGATGATGCTTTAATATTTAAGTATATCAGAATGAACACACGCATTACCAAGAAAATGTAAAACTGTCTTTTTTTTACAGTTGACATGAAAAAATTGCATGAAGAAATGACAAAGGAACTGATTTTAAAATGAGAGCTTCAATCCCTAGCACTAGCACCAAAAAAAGAGAAGAAAAAAAAATAATATCAATTAGTGAATTCAACAAGAATGTATCATAGAAAGCCAAGATTCAAAATTCACTGGTATCTTACATACTAGCAATAAAAAGTTGAAACATGAAAATTTTAAATTTGTCATTTATGACAGATGACCAAAAAAACATGATATATTCAGGAATTATTACTGAAAGAAAATAAAGTTCAAAATACATGGAGAGATACTTCTTGTTTTCAGATTGAGCAACTCAAAATTATTAAGATATTAATATTTTTTACTTGAATCTCTAGATTCATTTTAATACTAGTCAAACACCACCAGGCTTTCCATAGAAGCTGAGAAGCTGATTCTAAAATTGAAATGGAAATATAAAGGCCTAAATAGCTAAAGCAATTTTTCAAAAGAAGTTAAGTACAAATCTAGTTGATGTATATTACCAAATTTCAAGACATAATCTAAAGATACAGGATCAAGAGAGTGTGATATTTATCAAAAAAGATGCACATGTAGATCATTGGAACAGAACAGAGAATCTTGAAATAGACCCACACCTATATGATCAAATAGTTTTTAATGGTATATGTGCCAAGATAAAGAAAAGAATAATCCTTTCATCAAAAGATTTTGAATAAAATATGTATCTATACATTAGAAAACTTGTGTACTGCCATTTCAAATTTTATCATATACCTAAATGTAAAAGCTACAACTAAAATATAATTCTTCTAGAAACCATTGGAGAAAAATCTTTGCAACCTTAGGCAAGACAGTGATTTCTTTGTAGGAAAAACTACATTGTGAACTATTAACAATTCTTCCACTTTATCAAAATTATACACTTCATTTTTCAGCCAGGCTGAGAGAAAATATCTGCATTAGATGTATCTGAAAAGAACCTGTATACAAAATATGCAGAAAAATATTATGACTCAAAAATAAGATAACCCAGTAAAAATTTTGAACATACATGTCACCAGAAAGTTATAAACACATAAACCATTGTTCAGCATCCTTAATTATCAGGGAAATGCAAATTAACATCATAATGACATACAAGTAGATTGGCTAATATTACAAAAACTGACAGTACCAAGAATTGACAAGGCTATGAAACAACTAAAATTGTCTTAGGTTAAGAATGTGAAGTTAGGGGCTGGGGTGGTGGCTCAGCAATGGAGCCCTTGCCTAGAACATGTGGGGCACTAGGTTCAATCCTCAGCACCACATAGAAATAAATGAATAAAATAAAGGTATTGTGTCCAACTACAACTAAGAAAAATATTTTTAAAAAGAATGTGAAGTTATATGAACACTTTGGAAAAGAGTTTACATTTTCTTTCATTCACCCACCACCTGCACTTTTAGGTATTTACCCAAGAAACATGTCCATGCAAAGACTGGTGTGTGAATATTCTTAATAGCTTGATTCAGAGTATTTCAAAACAGGAAACAATACAATGCCTTAATGTAAGGTATGTGGATAAGATCCACAGAATTGAATTTATGGAGGGGTCATGAATTGTTAAGGGAAAATTTAGTCAAATACTCATTTCGGACTTGGCAGAGATGAAGAGTTTGCAGGGATGAAGAGCTGCCTTTTTTATAAAGAATGTAGTCCAGAATTCTTATCCTATCTTAATGCAATTAAAAATGAAAGGATGAAAAAATATTTTGATGAGATTTGAGAACTTAAAGCTAATTATGTTAATAATTTTTCAGTAAAAAATATTCTCTCTGAAGATTTTTTCAACTTAATTAACTATGCCATAACAAGCAGGATTAATTGCATCCCAACTAGGGAGAAATCCGATGTTTATAAAACCAAAGAAGAAACCAAAGTCAAGGTCATAAAACTTGAAGATTGGGAAAATAATGCTGTCATCAATCAAAATTTGTTCCTTCAAGTTTGCTTAGCAAAAAAAAAAAAAAGCCAAACTCAAACAATTTTTTCTTCAATACTGTGTTTATTATTGGACTTAATCCAATTTAAGATCACTTAATAGAAGCAGTGTTTTCAAAAGCAAAACTGCTTTATTTATTTAACAAACATATCTTAGTCATCTGTTCAATAACAGACACTATGTTATATGCTAGGACTATAGAGATAAAGCAAGTTCCTTATTTTGAGTAATTTGTACTATAACCAAGAAGATAGAAAGTGCACAAGAAAATGAATGATTATAACAGGTGGCAATGCTACTAATTAGCATAGTAGTTGGTCTTCTGGTCACTGCTGTAACATTTCTATTAGGAAGAAATTTGTCAACTCTTCAAAGAAATAAAATTGACTCTGTCTTGCCAATATTTACTCTCACTTCCATTATAACACCAATTCCTGTTATAATCATTCTTGAAACTGTTTTCCTCCCCAGTAAACATTGAGCTGTTCAAGGAGAGGAGCTTATGTTTTTTGCTGACTAATAGGTTTTATGGAATGAGGGCCAAGTGTAGAAATGAGAATGTGGAATAAAATGGAGGCGTATTCCCCACCAAGCTGAATAATATTGAAGACTAAAAATCCTGATAATGGTGCTGAGAAGAAACAGAAGAGTAATGTACTAAGGCAGAAGGATTGGCAGGTAATGCCAATTAATGAAAAGGGAGAAGAATTTTTGAAGAGAAATGATATTAATTAAATAGAGTACATTTGAGATGTTGACAGCACATCCTTGAAAACCTGTCCAAATAAGGCAGAGAATGCTGATTTTGTATTCAGGAGAGCATTCTGGATTAGAGATGTGAATTTGGGTATCATAATCATGAAGGTGATGGTAAAATTGTGGAAGGTGGGCAATTCACAAGGAAGAAATTCTAAAATGTTTTAAGAAGATTGTTATGATTTGTATGTGAGGCATCTCCCAAAAGTTCACGTGTGACACAATACAAGATGGTTCTGAAGTGAAATGATTGGGTTGTGAGAGTCTTAACCCAATCAGTAAATTAATCCCCAGTAGGGATTAACTGAGTGATAACTGAAGTGGTAGGGTGTAGCTAGAGGAAGTGGGAATTAGGGCATGGCTTTGGATATATATTTGTATCTGTTAAGTAGAGTCTCTCTCTGCACTTCCTGATCACTATGTGAGTTGTTTCCCTTCACCACACTCTTGCTACATGGTGTTCTGCCTCACCTGGAGACCTGAGGAATAAAGTCAGTTGTCTGTGGATTGAGACCTCTGAAACCATGAGCCCTCAAATAAATTTCTCCTCCTCTATAATTGTTCTGGTCAGATCCTTTAGTCACAACAGCAAAAAAGCTGACTAAAACTAAGATAAGTTCAGAATACTGACAGATGTAAAGAAATCCCAAAGAAAAGGAAATAAGTAAAGGACTAGGAAGACTCAGGTGAAGCTAAGAGCCTAAATAAAAATGCTTATCATTGACATATTTCAAGAAGGCAGGGCAGCATATTGCTAACCAAGCTTTAGTGTCAGAATTCCTGGGTTCAGATCCCATCTCTGCCATCATTAGATCTTGACATGTGACTTAACTGACCTGAGCCTCTTCATCCTGAGATTTAAAATGAAGGTAATAATAATAATGCCTGCGTTATAGAGTTTGGGGGAGATTATATAATATATTTAAAGGAGAGCAATTATTCAATTCATGGATGTTATTGAAATATTTTAAAGTAATTTGATGACAGTTTTAGTGAGAAAATCTTAGAATCAAGAGGAAGAAGGAGAGAAATTAAAACTGTGCCTTTGGAAGAGAATTACTTTCATATAAGTTAGAATTTCTGAGCAGTCCAGAGAAATTATTTGGAGTTAAATAATTTAAATCTCTAAGCATTTGTTTGTTATAATTAATTGACTTTCTTGCTATCTTCTTAAATGTATGCTGGGGTTTGGGTATCATTTGACTGAAGCTCCCAGAGTCTCTGGGTTGATTTCAGTCTTCACTGTGATGGTATAGAGGTAGTGGGACCTAGTGGAAAATGATTAGGTCACTGGAGTGGGCTATCGGGGGGGAGAGATTAATGTAGTTCTCATGGGACTCCACCTAAACCCATGGTAACAAATTGTTATACAAAGAGTAAGCCTGGCCCCTGAATCTCTCTGGCTTTCTTGATTGCCATGTGATCTCTTCCTGTGCACTCACCCGCCCAGAAATATCATCTGCCATGTTGTGGTGTGGCCAGAATCCCTCACCAGTGCTAGACCGATGTCAGTACCTTGTTCTTGAATCCCCAGAACTATGAGCTAAATAAACCCCCTTCCTTCCTTCCTTCCTTCCTTCCTTCCTTCCTTCCTTCCTTCCTCCCTCCCTCCCTCCCTCCCTCCCTCCCTCCTTCCTTCCTTCCTTCCTTCCTTCCTTCCTTCCTTCCTTCCTTCCTCCCTTCCTCCCTTCCTCCCTTCCTCCCTTCCTGGGATTGAACTCATAGGCACTCAACCACTGAGCCCCATCTCCAGCCCTATTTTGTATTTTATTTAGAGACAGGGTCCCGCTGAATTGATTAGCATCTCACCATTGCTGAGGCTGGCTTTGAACTTGTGATCCTCCTGCCTCAGCCTCCCAAGCCACAACCCTTTTTCTTTGTAAAAGAATTTTGTTAAAGAAAAAGAAAAGGACTAAGACAATATGAATGAGTAAAACATACATTTGAATTAACACAGGATTGAGATTGATATAAAAGACTATTAAGGAGGAAGGAGAACTATTAATAGAGTACTGATTAAGCCTTCACTCAGGCTATCTTTTGGTTTCAACATCTTTGAATCCCATATCATTTAGTAAGCAATGAGTGGAGCTAAAAGAAAAAATAAAACTGGACACAAAAAGTAGAACACTCTAGTTTTAGAGTGCTGAAAACATAGAAGAGTATTGCCAAAAAGTGAGATTTTGGAGTTTGAGATCTTAGAGGGAAAGCAGTTTGAGGAGCTAGAAGAATGTAAGATAGTATAAAGTGGTTCATGGAAATGATTCATTTTCATTCCACAAAACACTGAGATGGGAAAGTCAGAACTGTGTAATGCAGTAAGCAGATTAGCTGTGTAACTCTAAAAAGGTCAAATATAAGACCTTAACCCCATGAATTTATTGGTTTTATTCAATTACAACAAACTAAATTTGAAATTTGTTATTTTATTTTGTTTATTAAGATAATTATGTTTCAGTTTTCTATTGAGTGAAAATTTTTGACTCATTTTGGAATCATTCATGTATGTAATTTTAACCACAAAGGTACATTGTGTTCATTTGAGACATTAAATGGTTTGTAAGCAAATACAAAGTACATGCTATGATTACAGTAGTAGTTATAGCATTTAACTTCATATTAATTGATGCAGGATTTATATCAGTAAAAAGCTATTAGTAGAAATTTTGATGTCTAGCTTTCTACCAGAGAAATAGTCACTAAAAATGCTCATTAGAAATTTTACATTTCTGTTTAATTCCACTCTGAATATAGAACATAGGATGGTAGATATTTCTTACAAATTCGTGTTAAGTATGAGAGCTTACCTCAGTAACTGCCTTTCGCTTAATCTCAACAAAATTCAGGACTTTTATTCAACACTGAAATGTTATGCATTTCCCTCACCAGTAGTGATTCAAAGAAAAAAAAAAACTCATAATTCTGAGCTCAGGAAACATATATATTGGTTAATGGTTCACTCTTTTTATAAAACAATATGCTAAATCCAGTCCAAGAGGTACATATGTGTGTCATGACAGTATAGAAGAGCTACCTAAGTCTTTCTGAGAGAGTAAGCATCTTCCTAGAAGACAAGCCCCTGAACTGAGGCATGCAGCTAAGTGTGGCTTGGTCAGAGAGCCAACGGGGACAGATCTTCAAAGCAGAAGTGATTGAAAGCACACACAGTCCCAAGTCCTAGTGCAGAACACAAGACAGAGGATGTAAAATCTAAGCTAAAGAAGCAGACTGAGACCACATGGAAGCCTTGTTTGGACAAGACTTGTCCGTCCCTCCCTCCCTCCCTCCCTCCCTTCCTCCCTCCCTCCCTCCCTTCCTTCCTTCCTTCCTTCCTTCCTTCCTTCCTTCCTTCCTTCCTTCCTTCCTTCCTTCCTTCGTCTTAATCTTTTATTAAGTTTGAGCAGTCAGTTAAGAGATTTTCTATGTACTCCTTACCCTCATGCATCAGGGCCTTTCCCAAGAACAACATCTTCCACCAGCGTGATAGGTTTGTTATAATTAATGAACCTTCATGAACACATCCTTATTTCCCCAATTCGAAAGTTTACACTAGTATTTGCTCTGGATACTGTATGTCTTATGAGTTGGGAAAACATGTATGGATATGTATCAGCCATTTTGGTATAACACAGGAATAGTCTTGTTACCTTACAAATCTTTCATGTTTCACCTCTTTATCCTTCTCTCTCAACCCCTGAAAGCCCCTGCTTCATATATATAATATAAATATATATTATATATAAAAACTATGGTATGAGATATATATATATATATATATATATATATATAGTCTGCCTTTTCCAGAATATTATGTTTGGAAGTATAGTATGTAGCCTTTTCAGATTGGCTTACTTCACTTAGTAACATGCATTTAAGTTTCCTCTGTGTCTTTTTGTATTTGGATACATGATTTCTTTTGAATGTTGAATAATATTCCTTCACCCGGTTATCTAATGAAGGACTTCTTGGTTGCTTACAAGTTTTGGCAATTGTGAATAAAGCTACTATAAATGTCTTTGTAAAGGTTTTGTGTGGATGTGAATTTTTATCTCATTTGAAATACCAAAGAGTGCAGTTGCTGGATCATACAGTGTAGATACGTTTATTTTTATAAGAAACTATCAAAATGTCTTTTTTCTTCCTGCCAACAATGAATAAGGGTTTTAGTATTTCACATCCTCATCAGCATTTGGCCATCATTTTCTGTATTTTAGCCATCCTAGGTGTATAGGTAACTATTGTTTTAATTTGCAATTCCTAATAACACAGTCTTTAGTATCTCTTCATATGCTCATATGCTCATACACATCTGTGTATCATTTTAACTGAGGTGTCTGTTAAGTTTTGACCCATTTTAATTGACTTGTTTGTATTGTTGAGTTTTTGAGACTCTTTATGTCTTTGGAGTAGCAGTACTTTATTAAATATGTATTTTGTAAATATTTCTTCCAGTCTGTGGCTTATCTTCTCATTAACTTGATATCTTTCTTGTTAATGAGCCTGAGTTTTATTTTACACTAGTGGTTATCCAAGTGCATATTTATGTTTTTATAATTGATATGCACATATTCCTGTGAGAAGGTATTATGTGAATTACTTAATACATAAAAAATTAAATATAATAAAGAAATGAATGATGTTTTATGAATTATGAATGTATTGATTGAGGTTCTTAATTGCAAAATACAGAATTTGCTTTGGAATTACATCATGTTAGAAGGCTCTTTGGATTTGGGGGCTGATTGGAGAACTGGACTCTTAGAAAACCAATCACCTTGACTCTGCTACCAGTGGGTACCTCTGACGCTTAGAATAAGAGGCCAGATATCTGCCAGTGCTAATGGGGAAGAACTGAATGACTCTTCCAGCTGATGGAAAAGACTCAAACAATTCTGCTACCTTGTTCACTAGAGATGGTTTTTCTCCTTTGTGATTCTGTGGGCATAAATGGTAGATAGAACCTATGCTGCTGTCTGTCGGGAGTCTGGAAGTGTGAATTCCTTTATATTCTACTTTGGGATCTTATGGCTCCAGATGTGAGAAACTATCAAAATAAAATATACAGAAGGTATTCCACAGATGACAGATATTTGCTGTAGTGATAGAAAATACATTTTTGCTGACATTGAAAAATAATTGTTATTGATAATAATCTCATTTATTTATGAATATTTTAGCAATCATGAGGTGTTATAAAATCTCAAGCAAAATACATACGCGAGGAAGGGTCATCATTAGTGATAGTGCTATAAATTCAATTTTTCTTGATAATTAGTTTTTTGGTCAGTATCATGTGATCTGAATACATCACTATTATTTTTAACTTATTGTGTAGCTCAAAAATACATTCATCACTCCTTTGGGGTTTTGCTCATGCTTTTTTTATGAGTACACTCTTCAGTGTTGGATTATTTACAGGATATCTACAGCAACCTGTCCGTTTCATGAGACTATCTTTTCCCTATATATTATTTCTGAGTCTAATATGCAAAGATTCATTTAACATAGCACAGATAAGTGATAATATTTCATAATTGATTGAGAGCCAGTCAGTAAACAAAGGGACTGTGTTTCACCCCCTGGCAGAGCAGAGTTCCCACTCTCCTTCAGGTGACTCTGCTCATCCTACATTATTTCTGTACCATCTAACACATTGATTAAGTGAAGGAGTCTGTTAGCCTACACAGAAGTATTAATATAGTCTGGATAATTCTTGGTTAGATGAAAAAAAATAGGCTCAGAATTCCAGATATTTCTCTTATACCAAAAGTGGATTTTGTCATGCACCCTGTGATGCAAATATATTTTATTTTAGAATCTAGGGCTTGGGAAGGAGAGATTTTGAGAGAGTAGCAGGGTAGTGTCATGGCCAGATGTGAATTTTTAATCACTGTCCCAGATTTATCAGTTGAGGTTGTACTAGAAAAGACCAAAAGCAGGAAAGTTAGAAAGGAGGATATTGTATATTATTCAGAATTCTGACTGACGACGACATGATTGAATGAATCTCAATATTTAAGGGTTGGTGAATGATTAGAAGGAGATACTAGGGTAGGAAAAAAGAATGAAAAATGACCTTCTGGTTTATGACTAAAATACAGGGTTTTTAAAAAAATTTTTACAACAAAGGTTGAATGAATCATGCTTTATAATTTCTGGTTGTTTTTTTAGGGAGAAAAAGAAAAGCCAGTTGAATATTATTCTTTCCTGATATTGTGCAATACTTGTATCAGTGTTTTCATTAATTCCACAAGTTCCCCTGGAACTTGGATCTACTGTAGACACTGGTTCTTTCTAAATTTCAGATAAGATTTTTCACAGGTAGGCACTCAATTTCCATGATTTTCCCAAAGTGGGAAATAAGTAATATTTCATGGTAAGATTAAAAAAAAAGATTGCCTTCCTAATACCTGAGCAACGTATTATGAAAATGTAATGGCTTGCCCTGTGTGTCCTGGGTTGAACTCATTACTACTGTATGTCTTGCTTTTAGCTGGGATGATAGCAGTTCTGTGAGCAGTGGCCTGAGTGACACCTTGGATAACATCAGCACTGATGACCTGAACACCACGTCTTCAGTCAGCTCTTATTCCAACATCACTGTCCCTTCCAGAAAGAACACTCAGGTAGGAGTCACCCTCTTTCTTTTACCACTGTTTCTGCTACTTTCTTCCCCAAAATTATTTTGTATTAGATTAAGCTGTAGCACAGCCTCCTACCCTGAAATAATTGCATTAACTGATTAAGCCAGAGCTGAGAAGGATTCATTTTGCTTCCCTGGTCCCCAGAGTGTCTTTATCTTAGTCTTTGCTAGAGCTACAGCCTGAGGATTTGCAACAATGTGCACCTCAGCCTAATTTTGATCATAGAAAGCAGCTTACATATATGTATTTCCTATTTTTATCATTTAACCTAGAAAGACCTATGTTGTCATGTGTTTCCTATTAATATTGATATATTTGTTCCAAACAGCCAACCTTTGGATAATGCTTGATTAATTTTATTTTGATCCCTGAAATGAATTACTAGTTCTCATGTACTAATGGCAAGTCAAGAATGGACATTAAATAATTAAGTTTTATCTTGTCTTACCTTTCCTTGTTACATTTGACACAGAAAATTCCTTCTTTTCTGGAGTGTTTAATTAGGTTTTTCTGCACATATTTATCCTGACATTCTCTAATCTGTGCAAGTGAGAATTATGTGGCTAAAATTAATGAAACCTAAATGAAGACATAGATAAAAATAGAATCGTCTCAGGAATCCTTTTGAAGACGTATAAATCAGTGCAGCTTTTTTTAAACCAGTTATCTGGGAGAGCATCTCCAGTGCCTAATTCACTTTATAGATTTTTTTGCACAGAGTTTTTCTGAAATGTTTTTTTTCATAGCTGAAGACGGATTCGGAGAAACGTTCCGCAGCAGATGAGACCTGGGACAGTCCCGAAGAGCTGAAAAAAACAGAAGAGGATTTTGACAGTCATGGCGATGGAGGTAGCAAGTGGAAGAGTAGCTCCTTAGGACTTCCTGAGGACCCTGAGAAGACCGGCCAGAAAGCTTCCCTGTCTGTTTCTCAAACGGGTTCCTGGAGGAGAGGCACATCCACCCAGGGAGGGACTCCAGCCAGACAGAAAGCTGGGACAAGTGCACTCAAGACTCCTGGTAGGCTCGGCACTTGGCAGCTGTTTCATAAAAGTGCTTTAATTTATTGTTTCAATTCAGTCTTATTTTCTTTAAAAATAGCTCTCTTTTAAAATCAGATTCTTCTCCATATACTTAAAAAACATTTTAACTAAATTTCACACACTTTTTTCATCTAAGGCCACATGAATATGACCATCTAGGCATGCTTTAGAGACCTCCCTCACAGTTTGGAGATCTGGAGTGTCTTAGTGTGTTGTGATCACTTATGGCCATGGAGAAATAAAATAAGGCTACTGAATCAACAGTGCACCTCCATCTGTTCTAACTTCATTAGGAAAATTTATAATATTTATGTTAGTTATGCCACTGAGCTTCATCACAAACTCTGAGGGACATAAGCAGTCACACTAATTTAATGGGTTAGGATGCTGGATATTTAAGATCCTGTTTAGACTTTTTAAAAGAAAAGAGTAAAAGAATTCTGAAAGAACACACCTTTTCCTTCTTTTTTTTAAACTCTCTGTCCCCCTTAACTTTTTTTAAGCAGTTATTTAATTTTTATTAAACAGAGCCACCTGAAGTATGGATGTTACAGGTCATCCAGATATAATCATTTCGATGTATTATATTTTATTTCTCTAATATTTTGCTTGATCGGGTAAAGTGTTATCATTTTAAAGCATGAGAATTGCAAGACATGAGATATTAACAGAGAGCATTAGTACTTGTTTTCATTTTATCTCCTCCATCTCTGATCAAATTTCCTCTGACAGCTAAAAATTTTTTTGTGCTTACACACTCAGTCCTCCCAATACATTAGATTGTACTCCAAGATCTAAAGTAGTTCACATTTAGGAGCTGAAGTAATATAAAGAAACATTCACATTTTATACATTACTTTAGGAAGAGGCATGACACCAAAATATGCAGACCCATATTTGTGTATTTCTCATTAATTAGGGAAAACCGATGATGCCAAAGCTTCTGAGAAAGGGAAAACTCCCCTGAAAGGATCCTCCCTACAAAGGTCTCCTTCAGATGCAGGGAAAAGCAGTGGAGATGAGGGGAAAAAGCCCCCCTCAGGCATTGGAAGATCCACTGCCACCAGCTCATTTGGATTTAAGAAACCAAGTGGAGTAGGGTCTTCTATTATGATCACTAGCAGTGGAGCGACGATAACAAGCGGCTCAGCAACACTGGGCAAAATCCCCAAATCTGCCGCCATTGGTGGGAAGTCAAATGCAGGGAGGAAAACCAGTTTGGATGGTTCACAGAATCAAGATGACGTTGTGCTGCATGTGAGCTCCAAGACCACCCTACAGTACCGCAGCTTGCCTCGCCCTTCAAAGTCCAGCACCAGTGGTATTCCTGGACGAGGTGGCCACAGGTCCAGTACCAGCAGTATTGACTCCAATGTCAGCAGCAAGTCAGCTGGTGCCACCACCTCAAAACTAAGAGAACCAACTAAGATTGGGTCGGGGCGCTCAAGCCCTGTCACTGTCAACCAAACAGACAAGGAGAAAGAAAAAGTAGCAGTCTCAGATTCAGAGAGTGTTTCTTTGTCAGGTTCCCCTAAATCCAGCCCCACCTCTGCCAGTGCCTGTGGCACTCAAGGGCTCAGGCAGCCAGGATCCAAGTATCCAGATATTGTTTCACCTACATTTCGAAGGTAAGGATATATAAAATGATGCATAAAAAGTATAGGATGTACATGTCACATACATATACTATATACAAACATTTATATATGTGTGTGTGTGTATATATATATATATATATATATCCCAAATACACATTTTCTAAGATGCATATATCTTAGAATCTTGTAAAATGCAAAGAGTTCTAAGAATCTGATCGTATACATAGGTAGCAAAAAAGTGGTGCTCCTTTTGAGAAATGGTCAAACATTGCAATTGCATTATCATTGTGGGTATTAGTAATACAAACAGCATATGTAAGAGAATTGAAATCAGATGGCAATACTCAAGGATAGTGATTAAAACAAAGTAATAGCTTGTAAAATTTCAGTAGAGTTTCATCAATCAAAGCAGTCAGTCTTTATGACTATCAGCATTGACTTCCAATGTTTTGTAATATGGCTGGTTCTTAATGAGTCGATGGTCATAATATAGATGATGCTGTGTTCTTATTACAGATTACATAGGGAAAATTCATACAGTACCATATCTTGACATACTAAAGAAAATTAAGGTATGATATGATTGGCAAGGTTTGAAAACATTTGGAATTTTAATATAGGATGACAGGCTATTTTCTAGCTCTTCATCAGCTTTCTTTGTCAGGACTCTGGTAAGCACATGATTGGTTTCTGCAACAGTATGATCTTTGGTATCAAATAGGTGAAGTTCTCAGAAATATAACTGTTTCTAAATAACCTAAGTGGCAGGAATATAAATATAGTTAAAAATTTGAAACAAATAAGCTATACCTATCTGGGTCTGTTTTCTCATCTGTGAAATTATAGAGCATAACTTACAGTTCATTACCTCAATACTTTTAATGTTGCTTTTATTCTGCTAACTAAACCAAAGCCTTTTATATTTTGGAAATAATTGGTCTTAAAACATTTAGCAATCTTTGATATTTTTTTAAATTCTAGAAAGTTCAATTCTCAATATAAATATTAATCCTGAAGAACTGGCATTTTGAAAGGTTGATCCTCATTGGAAAGAATAAATTACAGCTTATAGCAAGAGTAAATATTTGCATTGCTTAAGGAAAAGCAAATAGTGCCCTCCTGTGACCCATTACCTATGAAACAATTTCTCATATTCATCATAAAATATTTCACTGTAGAAAATATGGATTTCATTGCAAACTTAATCTGTAATCATTATGCCATTACTTCATATCACTTTATTTCCATATTTACATAAATTTGATTATATCATCTGCTTCATTTACAAAACTAAAATGTTTTCTAAACTAAACTCCAATATTTAATTTAGCACCAACTGTGTTTCATGTCTATTATAAATATGCATTTGAAGAGCCCTGGCAACTGACACGAAACCCTTTGGCCTTTCCAGGGGAAAATATGGACAAACTCACATGTTGCCAACAATGTCCAAAATCGTTTCTGACCAACTATTCCCTGACAGGCACCCAGGCCACCAGATATTCAGTGCAACTTCCTAGATCTTGCCTTAAGCATTCCTTTTAGATACTGAATAAACTGTCAAAAAGAAAAAAGAAAAAAATTCATTTAAGTGTTCTATATCGAATGCGTAGAAGTTGTTTCATTATAATGGTTCTGTAAATAGGTAACCTCAAGAATGATCAGAATATTTGCATGAAAGATTCTTATGATCGCTTAAATTGTGAAAGCCCCGAACTTTCATGCTTGGTCTTTGTTTTGCCTGCTTCCTCCTTGCCCCGGGTAGCAACCCAGAGCTGACTTAACCCTCACCATGAGGATATGAGAGATTTTGAGTACTCAATTAATAAAACAACCAAGCCTATAAAGTTCTTTAACATAGAGACAAGATGTGCTTGGTAGCTCAGTACACCACAGCACACGTGGCTCTTGTGCACAGTAACCCTAAATATTAAATGTGGATATTAGTTTCTTGGAACAACTGAAGTTGTTATTTGTTTTTCTTTTAGGTTGTTTGGTGCCAAGGCAGGTGGCAAATCTGCCTCTGCACCTAATACGGAGGGTGTGAAATCCTCCTCAGTAATGCCCAGCCCTAGTACCACGTTAGCGCGACAAGGCAGTCTGGAATCACCGTCGTCTGGTACGGGCAGCATGGGCAGTGCTGGAGGGCTAAGTGGCAGCAGCAGCCCACTCTTCAATAAACCCTCAGACTTAACTACAGATGTTATAAGCTTAAGTCACTCCTTGGCCTCCAGTCCAGCATCGGTTCACTCTTTCACATCAGGTGGTCTTGTGTGGGCTGCCAATATGAGCAGTTCCTCTGCCGGCAGCAAGGACACTCCGAGTTACCAGTCCATGACTAGCCTCCATACGAGCTCTGAGTCCATTGACCTGCCCCTCAGCCATCATGGCTCTCTGTCTGGACTGACCACAGGCACTCACGAGGTTCAGAGCCTGCTCATGAGAATGGGTAGTGTGAGATCTACTCTCTCAGAAAGGTGAGCTTTCCTGAAAGCATTGCTGAAGTCTCACCCCTTTCTCCCTGCACCGTGCCTAACTCCCCATGTGAGTGACGTTTGTGCAAAGCAATACAAGATTGAAAGACATAGTATTGATGAGACTTAGCCTTTTCTTTTATACGAAATTTGCAGAGAAATAACACCATTAAGGGTAGGGTGGCTAGATAATTAAGTTTCTCAATATGAATGCACACATTTATAGCCAGCAGGCAATGTGAACATTTAAAGCATGTATTTATATATTGAGCGATGTCTTCTCAAGACATTTTAATGATTTGGCTTGAGCTCCATGATAACATAAGCTCCTTATGATAATTTAAACATTTTTAAAGACCAAATTTAAATGAATTCTGTAATCATGCTCTGAGCAATATGTTAAATTGGTTTTATTTGTGCTTCTACATGAAAAAAACAGCAAACTGATCACTGGGGAATCCTAGGAATTGGAGGGGAAAAAAGTCAGTTGTCAGCCCTGAATTCTTAAAGAAAATTATATATAGTGCTATTTGTAAATAAGACTCTTAAAAATTGATCATCGTCCAAGTATTTCCATTGGTTCAATAATTTCTAACTTAAAATAGAGAATATAATGCAGCATCTTTGACTAATACACTTACCAGAAGGTGTCAATGTTGAACAAAATGATTCTAGAATCCTACTGACAACCCCCCAAAATCCTAAAATAATTGATAACGATTCTTACTCCTGGGAAAATTTCTTTAAAAAATTCTTAAAACTGCCACTTTTCCCCTACTTGTTTCTTGGCACACATAAAGCTTTCACAAATAGTCTTGGCCACATGTGTTAATGTACTATTTGGGTAACACTCTGGTCATTGAAAATTTCTGATACATTTTCCTTTGGTTTTGCTACTGTAAACAGCATATACAACCAGAGTTTGATTTTTTCATCAAAGAAGTTAGGCTTCCGAAAACATTGCAGATTCTAGTTTCAGAACTTCTAAGGTATATGGGCATCATAACAGGTCATTTATAAAACTTCTAAAAATTAAGTCAAATTATAAATTTTCATAGCCAATTTTAATGAATGTATCATAGGTTATAAGTCAGATGTGGGGAATCCAAATAGCAAGTTGACAGCCAGATCAAGCATACTACAAATAGGTTATTATTTATTAGCTAGAACTACCCTCCAAAAAACAGATTATTTTTAAATTATGAAGGTAACTGCAGCAAGTTGGCCATCAACCTCCTTCCTCAGCATTCGGGTGTTAAACACACAAAAAAAATATAGTCAAGTAATTAATTGTAACCCAGTAACCCTCAAATCAAAATCACATGTTAAGATTGATGAGTTTTATAGCTATAAGTGAGATACAGTTTTGACATTTTAGTCTGATCTATATTTTAGCTGAGTACAATATGAAGTTTCACTATAGAAATATACAAATATGTAGTTACTTATTCATTTTAAGCAAATCTTTTTTTAATGGTTGATTAATCTTGGAAATAGGCCAGTTTTACAAATGGGAATTCCATAATATTAAGCAAACCAAATAAAGATTTTTTTCCAAAATATACTGTGAACCAATTTTTAATAAATGAATGCTTCCTTTGAGTCTTAAAAATGCATTCACGGACATTAAGCCACATAAAATAAATGTTAATACCTTCATAGGTATAGTATATAAGAGATATTAATTAGTCCCAGCAAATTAATGGATGGAAATAATTTTTTGATATAAAACATTCTGCATTTTCTTAGGAATGAAACTGCAAGCAATAGCAGTTTAACCCTTTAAAATGCATGTAAGGAAGTTTTTGATCTGTGGAGAAGAAATTGGATGCAGTTCATGGTTCTGACTTAATTGGACAGCAGCATGTAGAGAATGCTAAGGAAATAATAGAGCCATATCTGACAGAAAGTGTGTTAAAGTGTAAATATTTAAAGGAAATTAATTAGAGATATACCATAGAGAAATCTGTAAGTTTATGACAATAGTTTGATTTTCATATTCTATATTTATATTAAGTCAGTGGGTTTTCATACAGATTTTAATTTTAGTTTAAATTCTTTTTCCTTAAAATTGGTGAAATAAATAAATAATAAATAAATCAATAATAAAACACTTTTTTTATAACTTTCCCTCTGTAGCAATTCTAGATCACTGGTAGCCTTTGTGCAATAATAGTCCCATTTGTTTTTTGTATTTTTTCAGACCTAATCAGACTCTAAATAAAATAGTAACCAACTATGCAAATTTCTGGCTCATTATTGAATGTCAAATCTGACAACCATGCTCTAGTCTTTCTGCACAACTATGGACTTTCGGCAAACTACCTTGATGGAACCCCTACTTTACTCATTGCAACTCCTTACCTGGCCCTCCCTGGCATACGAGTTGGCAACCACTGAGGGTTTACAGAAAGTCTACATAATAAAATCCGTAACATCCATATTTGAATGGAGAGTTCTACCTAAAGCTTTAAATTACTTTGATAAATTTAAATTTTTTTCTAATTTTTTTTATTAAATTGCCTTGTGATATATACACATAATTTTTATACAACTGTTTCACATTGTCAAAGAATATCTATTTTTAAATCTTCCCTGCAGCATTAAACTTTAATTTGCACACATGAAACAAATGATCTTTAAAATAGCTTATGTGACCACATAAATACGTTAGCATAATGTAGTTCATATTTGGAGATTTCTCATATTTGGTCAATATGATTCTTTTTGTTTGTTTATTCATACTACTAAGAAAATGTCTATAGTCAAGATGTATCCTGGAACAGTCCTCTGCATAGTGTAGTAATTACCATAGTGGACATTCCCAATAAATAATGTTAAAGTTGTGTGAAGCCTTCAGATGCTATCTGTGAAAATACTAATGGAGTATACTTTGAAGAAAACATTTTAGCTTTGATTTTGAGTGATTAAGTAAATGTCTTTTCATTCATGTTTTGTCATCCCCATTATGCATATCCTGTGTATTTAATTTTGATCATTTGAGGATTTAAAAGAAAGAGCTATAATTCTGCAAATTCAATTAATTTTTCTCTCTGCTGTCCATATGCCAGAGATGATAGCAGAATCCTTAGACTTGTCCCACTTTGTTGTTGACACCCTCTTTTCCTCTGTTTTCACAGGCCATTTCTCATTTAATCTAGGCACATCTTTTCATCCCCTCTTATGACTTTTAAAGAGAGATGATAAATTTTATAGTTCTTTAAATACTCAATTGATGATTTCTAAAAAATAGTAATGCTTAAATTCATTAAAATATTTAAATACATAATATCAGAAACATTGTTTTAAGGAAATGCTCATTATTAGTCTTTTTCTCTTATATGTAAATGGGAAATACTTAATACCTCTGCTTTTATTAAAAATAATGTGAAGACAAAAGATGATTTTAAGTGGTGCTTTTCATCCTTTCTGACCACTGGAACTTGTCACTTTAACTTTAGGCACATCTATCTCATTGCCACCTCTACGGTTCCCCTGCAGGAGAGGTCATAGCAAAAGTCTAGTTAGTTGCAAAGAAAAGGGAAAGATACCACAGTGTTAGGGCAATTATGCCAACATATGATTTAATCTACTAATAATACTGTCACTTGTCACTATATTACCATTGATGGTATGGGGTTGGAAAGGAACATTGGGAGAAGTAGACATTTTGTCACCCTCTGTTGGCCTTTTTCAGTCAGTTAAACTTTGATATATATGTGTTACCAGTTATTTTGTGTAGTTTGGAGAATCATTTTTTGTTGGTTGTATAATTTGGAAGTTTTGTTTACATTATGTCCTTAGGGGTTTTCTTTGTTTTAACAGCATGCAGCTTGACAGAAATACACTACCCAAAAAGGGACTAAGGTATATATTTATCTCAGCACAATTGCTTCCTTTTTCTGTTATGTTAACTTTGTGTGCTGTCTCTCTTCCTCTCTATTTCTTTGTTTGCAATGTAGCACCTGACATTGAGGGTGAAATCACTTGTAATCTCAATCTTTTCTCTGGTCCAGAGAGTTGGTGAGATGGCCCTTAGGAAGAGATACTAGTAGAGATTGAGATGGTGCCTCAAAGTAATTTCAGTGTAATTACCACTATGTTGAAGTAATAAGAGTTCTCAAAGCACTTGTCCCAAGCCTTGGTTTTGGTGGGCAGCAACTTTTATAGAATACAGAACTTACTCCTCCAAATATTTATAAAATGACTTCCCTAACTTCTACATCTTGGAGGCATATGCTTGCAAAACCTCAAAACCCATCTAGTCTGCACATGTGGCCAGTAATGATGAAAGATTGAAGGATGCTGTAATTTGAATCAAAAGAAAATGTATTTTCATCATCACAGGACAAGTACTACAACGAAGGTATCGATTTTGGAATAAAACCTCAAAAGTCTTAATTTCTATTTTTCCCAGGTTCAGATACATTTAAATCTGAATTAATTTAATACAGTTTAAGAATCTCAAAATAATTATTCAGTTTATAATAAAAACTAAAGTGAAATTTTAATTTATTGCCATATTTTACTGCATACAGTTTCCTGAGGAGGAGACATAGAATAAACTAGTAGTGGAGGTGTAGAACTATGAGCAGGATAAATCAATTGCTCTTTGGTACTAAGAATTTAATTATTCTAGTGAAACAGTGAGTACTGGCCAAACTAGGTCTTCCCCATTATGTTTTTTTCTCTCAAATTTGTTAGCAATAGCAAATGCCTGACAATATCATATTTCAATATTATGTTCTAGAAATTTATTTTCCAATAAAGTGAGCACATTCCTTTCCTTTCTTTTTAATCCAGACATGATTATCTAGTGGCATTTTAACCAAATAACTACTACTCCTTTTTTAAAAAGATGGGAATTAGTTTGTGTCCCATTTCATGCCTTTCTGTGACCATCACTTCCCTTCCCTTGCTTCTGCCTACCACTGTCCACCATTTTTAGTCTGTGTCTTCACCCTCTCACATCCTTCTAAGCACTGCACTTTTGGGTTCTCCTCAGTTAACTTGGCTGTCTGCTCATTGATTTTCAACTTCATATCTCACAGAAGCATAATTTTCTTCTCAAATGCCTTTATTTTTTTTTCCTGTGGGATTCAAACGAATGGTGTCAAATCATCTGGAAGAACTGAGCAATTCTAATTAGATCCAATCTGTTTGAGATTGTTGTTCAGTCTGAATAGTAAGCTCCTCTCAATTGTTTTTCTGTCCTGGTATTGCCTTGCCCTTGTAGATGGGCTGAAGTATCTTAGCTGTGCTGTTTTGCAGATATACCCCATCATCTCGGCAGGCCAACCAAGAAGAAGGCAAAGAATGGCTGCATTCTCATTCCACCGGAGGGCTGCAGGATACTGGCAACCAGTCACCTCTGGTCTCCCCTTCTGCCATGTCATCTTCTGCTACAGGAAAATACCACTTTTCTAACTTGGGTAAAATATTCTACCACATAACTGTGTTTTGTTCCTCTTATGATTCACTCTCACAGGAGCCCTGGTATCTCTCCATAAAAAAAATTATTTGCATGGTAATGGTAATTTACTGTTCCCAGACTATGTCATTTATTGTTCATGACAAATGCTTTACATGGATAATACTGTTGTGATTTAGCAGCCTATGCTCCAGAGGCTCAGAGAGGTAATTTGACTTGAAAACAATTCCACTATTAGTAAGGGGCAGAGGCGGACATCAATCCCAGAACCTGGTCTCTGTGGGGAGATAGCTCAGGTGGTAGAATGCTTTTTTTGCATGCACAAGGCCCTGGGTTCAATTCCAAGCAACACACACACACACACACACACACACACACACACACACACAAAATATTTCAGAACCTGGCCTCAAACCCAAGAACCTTTTCATTATATCTTAGAATCCTCTTTAAAACCATTATTAAAGCATATCCTTATTTTTGTTTAAAATGTTAAAAATCCTTATAAAAAAGATAACAGTTTTATGGAGAAATAGAAAAATAGAAATAATTAAAGAGAAAAAATATATAATCACATGACTGAAAGATAACTTCTATGAACATTTTTTAAGTTCAGCTTGCAAAGACATCATAGAAAACACAGGAAAGAGTGACAAAACAAATAAGTTGAAATAATGCCAGTTATCATTTAATAGATCCAGTGACTTTAAAAATGTACTTCTTTTACAAAGTTGAATATGAAGTAGTCACACTGTTTGTTCTCTTTTCAATTGAAAAAAAAAATTTCTAATCATGTCCACGTACATAGTCCACATTCTTCAATAATTTTGACTTTTCAACTTTTCAGTCCAGTCAGAACTAAAGCCTGTTTCATTTTTAATTTTCCCCACTATACCAAATAGGTATTTTTAACAATTAAAACAAATTATTTTGGTATTGATTTCATTCGAGCTAATGAATTCTTAACAACACCAAGTTTGGGTTGCTAAATCTACACAGCAATGAGACTATTTACTTTTTTATTTTTATTTTTTGCCTTATACTATCAAAACATTTGAATCATTTTGAACTTTGTCTACATTTAATTAGGTATAATTCACAAAATATTTATAAAACATAGCAAATGTGAAAAAAACATACAAAAACCTAACATATTAACTCTAAAAAATTAATTGAAAAATATTTTTCAATATTTTGGAACCTCAAAATATGAAACAAAATCTAATTTCATGGAATATCTAAAACAATCCCAAATCAACCCAAATGCTGTAGACTTACTTAGTACCTTATATCCCCATCAACTTTTTCATTGATTAACATTAGTTTGATTAGTTGACTGTACATCATTTCCCCACTATTATTATTATTATTATTATTATTATTATTATTATTATTATTCTTAAATTAATTTCTTCTATTATTTTCTAAAGAAATGAAAAAAACCTTACAATATATACCTGAACTTTGTCTACATTTAATTAGGTATAATTCAGAATATAGCAACTGCACAATTTAATGTGAAGGAGATTCACAGTTTAGGTTTTAGAGAGACTCATGTACAACTACGACATTTGAATCAATGTCTTACCAAAAATGTCAAATATTTGCACAGAGATAAGTTTATTCCAAATTGAACTTAACATGTCAGCTAAAGCCAATATTTTTAAACAAATGTGATAAAAATTGATGTATGTCCCACTTGAGAATACTTTTCATTACATAGTGTTCAAAGATTTAAAGCACAATATGAAATGTAAATTATACTTCTACTGATAACAGGCCCTTTTGATAGAACTTTAATGCCTACTTATCAAATATGTCCCTTATTTTTTATTGCTATAAAAAACCAAGCCTACCTTCTTGATTCTCCTAATACTTTTCCAGCTACAATTCTTTTTCTGCAAGGGCTCATCTTAATGCGGTTTTATCATTTTAGTAAAAACTAGGTCACTTTTGAAAGTGAAAACGACTATGTTAATCATTGTTCCAGGCTTTAAGCATAAACCCTGCCCAATGTACTTCATCCACATTTACTCCTCATCTTTATGTAATTACAGAGTTTTTATTTAGACATCTTTCTCATCCTAAGCACAATTTCTATGTCGTCATCCTTAACTTTAATTTTTACCCTTTCAATCAACATTTCTTTCACTTCTAGATCTTTTTGAGCTTTAAAATTAAACCGCATCCATGTCCTAGGCTATGAAGCTACATCCAATCTGCCGTAAGCTCTCTTTTTTCACACTTCTTCATCTCCTTTAGTGCAAAATCTCAGTGTAAACGACAGGTTTATTAAAAAAAAAATCACCATCCACCCTTCATATTGTACACTTTTCAGTAGACCAAAACTTATAATTTTTATTTTAAAAAATTTGAAAGTATTATATTTCTCTCTCTTTGGGGGCATTACTCTTGCTGAAACTTTAACTCTGGACAATTTCAGTGGATTTCAAAATGATCTTACTGCCTCTTCTCTCCTATCCCTCAACATTTTCACCCATTGAGATATATGGAGGAAGACCTTCCTATCCATGTCAGTGCATTCCCCAGGGCCTATTCACATTTTATAAGCATATGTGGCTTCAGATTAGGTATCCCCTGTTCTCTATGCTGGCAAATTACAAAGAAAAAAAATAAAGCTAATTATCAAAACATGAAAATAACGAGTTTTGATGATATTTCCAGATCACCTGGACTTCTATTTATTTGGCAAAAATATGGGTTATTATTAAAATATAACCATAAATTAAAGTTACCTTATTATTAAATTCTTAAAACTACATAAAATTTAACTATTGAACTTGAATAGGTATAGTATTTCCTGCAGCTACTTTGGACATCACCTGTTTTCAGTGAGATCATTATCTTTTCTGAATGATCTGTAATATACATGATTATAACTAACATTCAAGAGTTGGAATACTCTTATTTTGAAAAACGTGTTAGTATATAAAGGTTTTTATAAATATTACTATAAAAATCATGTATAACAAATATTAGAAATTTAAGAACACTGAATTTATGTCATTGTCAGTAGATTACTATGAGCTACAGCTAAAGTAAACTATGGTTTGTGTGTAGTTCCTTACATGCTAGGTTTAACAGCATCTACTTCCACTTAAGAAGTAATATCAGATATAACTTATGTAAACAAAATAAGTCTGGGGATGAAACAGCATTTTGAATCGTTCACAGTTATTATGAGGTATCTCATAACCTGGTGAATGGTGACGTGCCTATGAATGATGAGAATTGCTTAGATTCATTGTTCACCTTGCTGCAAGGGTTACCCTGCAGAAGCATTGATATCAGCCTGTCACTTCCCAGTTCTATATATTAGATGATTTCTTTGCACACAGAGTAATTGTTAAGCACCTTGTATTGGAGCAGATTCTGTGCTTCTGCTCTCAAGGGTCACTTCACCTTATAACAGTCCTCTGTTACCCTCTCTGAGAATGCCCTTCACCCCATTCCAAATGAACTGTTTCTTCTATATTTATGGAAGTACAGAAGCTCACCATTGAGACACACATCTGGTTCAGTCATTCATTTAATATGTACATTTTCATGACATCTCTACCTTCTGCTCTAAACTCACCAATGACAGAAACTGTGTGAATCTAGAAATATTTTTGATATACTTACTTTAAAAGATCACATAAAAATTTCCTGAATCTTCAATTACTGGTCTTAGTTGTATATCCAGATTTCACAAACTAAGTTAGGATTATAATCCATATGGCATCACTTTTCTCATTTAAAACAATATCAAAAACTCATTGGTAAATATCTAGCAAAGGTACTTGGAGGTATTTTCTGCCGTGTTCTCCACAAATCACCACAAATAAATACATAATTTTAATAAAACTATGACTACACATTCAATTTAAGACAGGCCAGTAGACTTCTTTTCCCTTACATACATCTACATCTATTTTTCTCCTATTTGGAAAGTTTTATGTGTCTTCTGGCTTTGAATGAATCTTAGAAGCCACTTATTCTACCTTTATTTTATTTATTTATTAAGGAAGAAACTGAAAGGTTGAGATGGGGATATTTGAAGTGGATAGAAAGTATAACAACTACAATTCCTTTACCACTTTCTGTCCCATTTACAAAAATTCTCTTTGTCTTTGTTACTTTTGCCTTCTGTTATGTAACTCTTCTTGGTATATTTTGCATATAAACTTTTTACCTTTCAATCACCTTCCCTAGAGGCTACTCTTGTAATCAGGGACCATATCATATTTTATCTTTCTATTCAAATTTAGCATGAAAACAAAATAAAGAAGGGCTGCCCATGATATTACCTTAAATGAATATTCTTAAATACTATGAGTATATTTCCAGTAGAAACATTATCAAAAGTCTTTGTAAATCCAATTATGCCCTTTAAAGCCCACTATAAGCCCCATTAATGAGTCACTTTGAATGAGTAATGCATTAGGTTTTGAAATGATCCAGATATATGTGATGATCCAAGTTATATATCTACCTTGATATAGAAATAAAGTCAGCATACCATAGAGGGAACTGAACATCCATGCTGCCAAGTTATGGAAACCTGTGTCCACCAACAAATGAATGGATAAAGAAATATGGTCCATATATACAATGGAGTCAATCGTTTGATGGAAAATGGATGGAACTAGAGATGATCATGTTAGCTGAAATAAGCCCAAACCAGAAAGACAAGCTATCACAAGTTTCCTCTCATGTAGAATTTGGAGGGGAAAAAACAAGATGAATACAGGAGGAAGAGAATTAGTGGAGAGGAATGGAATGGGGAAGGAGGGACATTAAGATGGGTAATGGGGATGAAAATGCTCAAAATGCTATTTGCATGTGTGAATGAAACCCACCATTCTGTGTAATTAATATGCATTAATGAAAAATCAGTAATAGAAAAATTCTCAAAAATAGCATGTCTTCAGAATAAAAACCATCATGTAAAAAAAAAAGAAAAGGAAGACACTTCTCTTGGATACCTCTGTAATCATTTTGGTAACAATTATGCAAAGCCAAACTGTGAACAAAATGGCCTTCTAGCCTCTAGATACATATATTAAAGTAATGCATTTGTAGATAAGTTGAAAGCATTTATTTCACAAGCCTTAATTCATAATGTATGTAGTCCCACCATAGAGTGATTTACACAAATCCAGGTACCTTAAACATTAACTAACATTCATCCCAGTGACTCTGGAAGCTGAGACAGGAGGATCTTGAGTTCAAAGCCACCCTCAGCAATGGCGAGGCACTATGCAACTCAGTGAGACTCTGTCTCTAAATAAAATACAAAAATAGGCTGGGGATGTGGCTCAGTGGTCAAGTACCCCTGAGTTCAATCCCGGGTACACCACAAAAAAAAAAAAAGGTTAACATTCAAATTTTGAATATCCTAGTGCCTGTTAACTGTGACCATACTGAACTAGAATTCATGTCTAAAGGAATATACCTGAAAATAGGTCTGTTCTCTTGTTCTTTCTCTTCCTCTCTCTCCCTCAACTTCCCTCCTTCTCCATTTCCATTTCTTCTTCCAATATATTATAAATTTTAGAAATCCATAGTTTCTTCTTTATTATGTTTTTCACATGCGCACATAGATTTCATTCATAGTCCTGTGTTTTCTTTTACTTTAATTCATACTATCTCTATCAGAGGGTTGGTCTGTGTGATGATTTGGTTAATGACTATGAAATGTCAAGCATAGTACCTGGAAAACAGGAGGTATACCCCTTGAATTACTTCTGGGTACACTCTTCCAATTTTACCTTATTGTGAGAGCCATTAATTATATTAAGAAGTGTGAAGCCTGCTTGAAAGAAGAAAATATAGGAAGTTCTGAAATACCAGATCAACTCCAAGTCTTTGGCATGCATTTTCCAAGGTTCTGAGAGGACTCAGCTGTTTCCTTCATAGCTTAAGAAGTTCAGAAGTTTCCTCATATATCAGTAGTAAACTTGCTTTTCTTTAAAAAAAATGTTTCTCAATTTGTCTGCTATAATTTTATTCCATATTTCAAAACTGTATTTCAAATGTCCCATACATTAAATCAATCACATCTTTCTTTAAATTAATGATTCTCATTTGGCCTACATTGTTGAAAACCACTAGCACCAGATAGCAACAGACCATTGAAAATAAATTCTTAAATAAATATTTTCTATTAAAAATAAATTCTTATTTATAAGAAATAAACTTCTTACATTACAGACTTAAGATACTTCCTTGGAAACAAAATCTATTTGTGATTTTTGAGAGTCTCATTGTGGTATTCTCTTCTTAGACTCAGTACAAAAAAGTTTTTCTATGATTCACATTATGACAGGTTTACAGATACCATGTACATTACATTATATTTCATATAAAGGAAAAGTTTATTTTATTCATCCTCTTTATAACCCAATTTTCATAATAATGGAAGTACCTACCATGAACTTACATAAATTCATAACTCAGAATTACTGAAAGAAAGCTTTTGTCTAGAAGTATCTAAAATTTCTTCTTGGTAAATGTATATTTTTTTATATTTTACTTTCTTTTCCATTTTGCTTTTCCCAGTAAATTGGTGGTTTTTCTCTAAAATGAAGCCTGTAGACTATAGAAAACAATCTTTTTTTTTCATAACCGTGTGCAGAAAATAACATGTTACTGTATTTCTAGTGTGGACAGTAGAGGTGAGTTGGTGGTTTTGTTTACTGTTGCCTGACAAACTGACATACTGCCTGCCATAAAATTTCCAGAGGAAAAGAGTGACTCTGGTGATAGTGATTGGCAATTCAGAGACAGACTCTTGGCCTGCTTTAATAGGAACACCCTATAAATTCATGTTTCTCTAAGAATTGGGATGAATTCTCACTTTTTTTTCAACTTTCTATTTTCATCATTCAAGCCCTGGAGTAATAGTCTGCATATGCTTTCTTTTTCAGTGAGTCCAACCAATCTGTCTCAGTTTAACCTTCCTGGGCCCAGCATGATGCGCTCCAATAGCATCCCAGCCCAGGACTCTTCCTTTGATCTCTATGATGACTCCCAGCTTTGTGGGAGCGCCACTTCTCTGGAGGAAAGGCCACGGGCCATCAGTCATTCAGGATCATTCAGAGACAGCATGGAAGAAGGTAAGCTTAGGGATAGGGAAGACTTTTACTTAACTGTTAGAGAAAAACTGTCCCATTGCCCACAGCACAAAGATTCCTGAAGAAGTAAACTGAGTAAGTGGAATCCTCACTTAAACCCTAGAGCTGAAAGTTTTATTCTGCAGGATCTTCTCTACATTATGAATTTATATATATGCCAGAATTTGTTTAGACTAATACTTGGCTGTAAAACAATTTACAATAAATCCAATGTTCTCTTATAGAAATATGCAAAATTTTAGAGACTGTTACCCAGATGTGTCAAATATTAGAGCAAATATTTTGTTTGACATCTCAGTTTACAAGCCATAAAGATACACAAGCCAGAATAATTATCTTACAGACTATCACATGTTGTTGACTTTTATTCTCAGAAACTTCCTCTGGTGTTAGTATTTTACCATTTCATTTTAGAATTCCTACTGTACTATATTTGCTTTATATCAGTTTTTTTTTTCTTTTACCAATTGGCAATAAAATTCACACTATCCTAAAACATGTCTTTTTAGCTGTATGTATTATGTGATATTCCTTGTAAATCTTTTAAAACTCAGTAAACATAATAGCTATTTAAGTGTATATATTTTCCTAAACTGTATGACCTCAAAAACCAAACTTAATGAAAGATGTGTTTCTTTTATTTAATGAACGATTTTTAAATTATCTATAAATTAAACATGTGAGATACATATTATAATATATTAGCTATGGTTAAAATAAAACCAAATATAGAAATTCAGACTGATAAGAATGAAAGCAACCATCCTCATCCTCGTCTTAATAGTTATGCATAAAAGGAAAACTTCAGTCTCAAAACATAGCAAGGTTTAAACATCTAACCATCAATTTATTTATTGTTTGAATTGGGCTAGTTTCTTAACTTCATTAGTCCTAATTTCTGCTTCTGTAATTCTGTCCCAGGGAATTTCTTATTTAAAACATCTTCTGACTACTAAAGTTTTAGGCAGTCAAGAGAACTGTCTTATATTTTTCAGGTCATCATTGTACATTTAATATGCTGGCACTAAATCAATTAACAATATTTACATCTACCTTTTAGGATATTAACCAAACTACTGAGTTCACTGTGGCAAACAGTGAATTATATATACCCTGGTGAAATCAGCTGATTCCACTGTGTAGTAGACGAACTATAAGTAATCTGACCTGCAAGGGCATTATTTCTCTGAAATGGATATGTCATTCCTCTCACACATAGACCTTTCATAATACTTTAAATACAATTTGCTTAGCATACAGTTCATGTCCTAGAGTGCCTCACTTACAAATAGAATGATGTTTTTATGCTGGGAAATTCCAGCCTTGCATTAGGAAGCTTAATTGAATTGCTAAAAGCCAGCTTGAATAGATGAGATGGATTTTTGATACTCATGCATTGGACACTGAACTATTATTATTATTTGATTGTGATCTAGAATTAATAAATTATTGAACTAGAAGAGAAGTATTTTATTGACATCTTTCCCAGTGTGCATGCTAACAGATGAAGAGACTAAGCTATAAACTATAAGGTCACACACCTATAAATAATACGTGCATTATTTCCTAACTCATTGTCCATCTTCCTTCTGATACACCAGGCCAGTATTCTTAGTTTGTAAATGAGTCATGTAAATGAATCAGAAGTTGAAAGAATGTGTTTTGAAAAAGAATAATTGATTTAAAGACTAATATTTTGTATATCTCATAGAATGATAAGATTACCCAAGTTAGAATTCTGGTGGTGTTCTTTATTCTTCTTTTGACTCTATATATTTTAAGTTAACTTCCTATGAATTCTTATAGTACCAAAGCATTGATAGTAATAACACGTATGTTGCTCTGTTGTGATTATTTTTAATGTTTTCTTTCTAATTCTCTTGGGGCACCTATCATTGTTTCATATTCATTTTGTAGTCCCAAGATCTAGCAGGGCCTGTCACACTGTGTGTGCTCGACTAATGTTTATTTAAGAAATAAGTTAGAAGAAATAACTACATTATCCCATCATAAAAAAGGGGATTTTTGCAAATCATATTAAGTTCAATTTTATCCGCCTTTTGGATTTAATACTTTGGAAATACAAAAGACAAAAGTAGACTTTGATTGTTTAAGATGGCATTTTGATAAATAAAAAACAGCATATAATTTCCATTCTTATTTTTATGAGATATCACCTTGAAATAAGAAGTATTTATATATAACTAAAATTTTTAAAGAAACCACAAATCTAAATTTAAAAAACATAGATTAATTTATTATAACTGATTATTGAAATAGCTACTTGGAAAAAAAAATGCTTATATACCTGAAAGTATATGAAGAAAATTTCTGAAAATAGATCTTTGTTGGATAAAATGAAATTAAATGAATAAACACAAAGTATTTTTAAAATTTTTAAAAGCTTATGAAATTTTTTTTTAGTTTTATGATTTTCTATTTACTATATGAGAATTTATACTTTTCATATTTTGTAAAACATGCTTTTAATGCTCATGCTTGTCAACTTCTTTCTATAAATTGGTGAATGAGATACTTTAGGGAAGAGTATGGGATCTTTTCATGTCTCAACATCTTGACCTCCAAAAAATTATTACAGACTATGTTGGTCCGTTTTTCACACTGTGACCAAACTGCCTGACAATAACTTATGGGCTCACAGTTTCAAAGATTTAGTCCATAATCAGCCAACCCCATTGCTCTGAATCTAAGGCAAGGCAGAACATCATAGCAGAAGGGCATGATGGAGGAAAGCTTCTCAGATCATGGCAGCTAGGAAACAGAGTGTGGGGCAGGAAGGAGCCAGAGACAGATATAGTCCAAGGTCATGTCCTCAGTGACCTACTTCCTCCAACCAAGCCCTACTTGCCTACAATTACCACCCAGTGGTCCATTCAGATTAGTAATGCACTAAGGGGCTTAATCTACTGAAAATTATAGCTCTCATAATCTCATCTTTTCATCTCTGAGGATTATTATATTGCTTAACATACAAACTCATAGGGGAATATTTAGATCCAAATCATATACAAACTTGTTCTCAGAATCTTACAGCTAGCTGATAATATTATTTCCCTAGCCACCTGTTCTTTACTTTTTTAGTTAATGCCTAGGATTTATGAGTAGACATGAGTATTTTAATTCTGTTGTTCTTGTTTTCTCTAGTTCATGGCTCTTCGTTATCATTGGTTTCCAGCACTTCTTCTCTTTACTCTACAGTAAGTATTAAATGAGAATAAAATGCTTCTGCCTGTGCCATGCATAGATGATTAAGTAGATTGACATTTACACAGAAGTGGTGTGGCCACATAAAGGCATACTCTAAGCCACTCTATACCCGTTAAGCTGGCAAGTACTCCATCACTCCCTCTGTGACCCACTAGTATGTATTTTCACTTGATTCATTATAATCAATGAGTGGATGTAAAACTGAATTTTATACAGTCCCTTGGGGTATGACAGGGAGTCCCTGAAACCATGAACTATGATTTGTCATATTTTCATAATGTTTGTTTTCCTTTGTTTGATTCTCTGACTCATGAATTAATTGTTCTATGGTATTTTTTCAACTTTTTTTGTTTTAAGTTCATTTTTTTTGTAAAGACTATTCTGAAAGAACTAGAGATTTTTTTAAGTGTGATTTAAAATAACTTTCTAAAAAAATATTTTTGCTGCTAAGGATCCAACCCAGGTCCTCCTGCATGGGAAATACACACTTTCCCCTTGAACTGTGCCCCCAGACAAAAAAAACTGTTTCTTAGAAGAGGAAAGCCAGTGTTTCAAATTCTTTTCCCAGTGTGTGAAATTATAGTTCACTTTTGCCAAAATGAGTTTTCTGTCCATTAAATATAAATTTTATCTTTAAAAATGCCTACAGGAAGTTATATTTTATAAGAAGCTTCCTTTATGCCCAGGTAACAGGCAGGATATTAAAGCAGTTTCCTAAATCTCTATGAGACTTGAGTGCTATGAGTAATTCTTAATCCTGTGTTGAAAGGTTTACAAAAGTCTTTGACTCCCACTGAGCAATTAAGTATTAAGGACAATATGGATTTTTTCACTTATTTTCATTAGGCTTAAATGTTAAAGCCTTTTGTTTGTAAATTAATCTTGCATATTTATTGCTTTAAAAAAGACATTCACAATCATCCATCAATGCAGACATTATTTTTCTTATTTCTCCTTTTAATGATTAAAATTGTCATTAAGTTCTCTAAATAAAGATATGTAGACTAATGAATAAAGAAATAATAAATGTGAAAGTATATTTAAAAAACACATTTAATATGTTAAGATTTATTTCTCCTATTGATCTAATATTGTTACTCATTTATGATATGTATTATGACTTAAATCACTATAACTTCAATCTCTATATAAAAGCAAAAGATGGCACATAGTTATAATCATAATTTAAATAAATGCGATAACAATATGTGGGTAAAAATTCCTTTATGAAGCTGAGAAAGAAGAAAAAGAGCATGTGTTTAAGGAATAATAGATAATGCATTAGTCCACATTCCACTAATTAGACCAGAGTCCACTAAAATTTTCTGTGTTAATAAAAATGTCCCCTGTCTGCACTGGCTAATACTAGCAGTGGGTTGCTATTGGTTATTTTAAATGTGTCTAGTGTGTGTGACAGAGGAACTGTATTGTTTATTGTAGTTAATCTAAATTTAAATAGGTACATAAACCTGGTGACTGAGATTGAATAGTTCAAGTTTATAGGGAACAAAGGGGATAAATTTAAAAATTAAAGAAGGGTGAATAAAGGGAGGTTGGTTGGACCAATGCACACCGTATTTATGTGTGGAAATATCACACTGAAACTAATTACTGTGTAAATATATGTTAAAAATGAAAAATAATAAATGTTTTTAAATATAGGAAAATAGGAGTAGGATGTCTAAATCATGAAAACAATTAGGAAGTATTGGTGAAAAGTACTGTATTAAAAATATAATGTGAACAGGAACAGACAGTAAAATAAAGAGCCTATAAATAAGTATAGGCTAACATTTAAGTGTTAAGGACAATAGGGATTTTTTCACTTATTTTCATTAAGCTTAAATGTTAAATCGATTTGAACATTTAGAACTGAAGTAGACCCTGTGTTTAGCATAGAATGAATGGGTTAGATGATCAAGCTATGAGACAAAGTGATATTATTAGTCAATTATTAAATTAGCTGTATTGGAAATGATGGAAATTTAAAATGTATTAGAAACGATGGAACCTACATATTTGAATTGACTAATTATAGTAAAATAATTCAAAAAATGCATATTTGAGGGCAATTCAGGTTGGGGGGCAGATAAGGAGGGGTCACTCTCTTTCCATTCCCCACAGTCATGTACTAGGATTAAACTGGCATTAAAATATCTGTGAAAGTGTTTTTTAAACCATGAAATGAAACAGCAATTAATTATTATTATTTACGCCTTCATATGTTTTTGGATAAAGATTTAGTTGATTTGCCTTCTTATCTGGTTGGATCAGTAATTACTGTGTGACATCAGGCAAGTTGCCCAATTTCTTTGGATTACACCTATAAAATAAAATGTGAAAACATCAGCCAAATCTACTCCATCTGTCCCATGGGATTTCTGCAAACTGTTTAGAAATCACAAACCCAATCTGATCTGCCAAGGAGTTTGGAAACTTTAGAGTTTATATTTGTTTTTAAATCTAAGCCAGCACTGTAAAATCTGGAACATTCCCCCTAAAATCTACACTTGAAAATCCTTTTCCAAATAACTGGAATATCTAGCAACACATCCTCCATGTTTCTAGTAGTCACCGTGGTTGGTGGCACATGCTCTCAGGCAAGCCACAACCTCCACCACCTCCTCTTCTTGACACTCAAGCTAAGTTTGGGTTGCTAGTTGTCATTGTGCTGTTGCATTATTCATAGGAGAGAAATGCTCCTCACTTTCTATATCTCTATTAGAAAGTAGAAAATAAAAGATAACCTAGGAAGGTTGTGTGATTTCTTAAAAAATATTTAGAATCTCTTTTCATTCTCTATTATGTATGTATGTGTGTAGTATATATACATACACACATACAAACAGCTATTCATCCATCCTGTTAGGTATTTAAATTCATGATCCATGAGAAGATGTTTTTTGATTGATATTATATTAGATCTTTATTGGAGCTGTTAGTGTTTTTATTTACTGTATATTAAATTTTTACTGGAGCCATTCTGCACTTGGATTCAAATTTATACTTTTTTCATGAGAACAAGGATCCTGTTTGATTCCTTGAATAGCTCCTTAGCCTATTACCTAACACATGGATAACACTGAAGTGATGTTTCCATAAGTTTGAATGGATAAATAAATGGCCATATGATGGCTTACAGAATGAAGAGTCAACAGATATATTTTAATTTAGACAAGGTGTTTTATGTTGTTTACCATCCTTAAGGACATTAGTCTTGCATCAGAACCATCAATAAAATGTGGTAAGTACTCAAATTCCATCATTGTGTCATTAATCCCACTCCTAAACCACTGAAAGAAATATAATATTAAGATTCTAGCTCATTCCTTCAACTTGAGGGTCATACCTACCCACTATTAATAACCATAGAGTGTGAAAGAGGGCAAGGATTCACAAAAATGATAGCTTTGAGAAATCAATAGTGAGAAAAGTCGTGCCCTGCAATGTATGTAGAATTAATAATGGTTATGTTTACTTTTAACATATGCAACTTTGGGGTATTTTAATAAAAAATGTGATGAGCATGTTTTTTATATTTTATTTTTTAATTTTTTTACATACCTCTTGACATATCATATTTCATACATTTGATTCAAGTGGGTTATGAACTCCCATTTTTACCCCGTATACAAAAATGTGGATGTGTAACCGATGTAATTCTGTAATCTGTTTCTTATATTTTAAATGAAATATATTTCTTCAAATACATGAGATAGTTACAAACCTTTACCATTTTTATATAATTCTAAGAAACCTAAAAACAATTTAGACAAACTAACAAGAAACATATAACATACAAGGGAAAATTAAGTCATTTTTAATTGTGCTGTGTGCTTAAAGAAAATGAAACACTTAAATTAAGAATCCTTGCTTAATTTTAATTCCAAAACCAAACTGTATATGAAGCCTTGAAATTATTAGAATTAAAAACTATCTTCACTTAAAATGCTGAACATGGGATGTAAAACGAAGGTTTATGTCACCGTTGCTTTTCAAACAGTGTTTTCTTATAAAGGCTATTATGATTGTATATGTTAGCCACTTTATCACTTTATTATTTTATCACTTGACATTTTTAAAGGTGGAGAAAATGCAGGAAAGAAAAAACTCAGGTTAAAAGAGATCTTTATGCATGAAATGTATCCTGAGAGTTATTATTTTGTTTATTTTTATTATCTGGAGGAAAAGAATAATAAAACTTAAGATGTTTTTGTATTGATTAATCAGGAAATATCCCAAAAATAGAAATAGTAGCTAAGAGATTATTTTTCAGCTTTGTTTCTGCTTACAGTAATGGATAGACTTACTGTTCAGGGATATTATGCATTCTCCAGCCTTTTCTTGAATGAGAAAGCTTTACCAATGTAATGATGCACATAACTCATTTTCTGGTATTTTGCAGCCCAGCATGAAGGGGGGAAAAAGCAGAGCTAGGAATTTTCTGTACTGAGATCAAAAACACCCTGCAAGTTCCTACAGAAGCACAACCAAAGACACTTTTATTGCCACCTTATTACTGAATGTTTTAGTGTCTTGATGACTTGCAGCCCAATAAGTTTAATTAAGGATTATTAGGGAAATAAAAAATAGAAATGAATAACCTTTATTTGCTGTGATTATCAGTAGAGGTCAGCATTTTCCCCCAACATTATTTGACATTCTTTATGATCTATAAGTCACAGAACAAAATTCTTATTCCTAAATCTTTGCTAAGGCTCTGTATAATTTAATGGAGTCCATTTTTTAAAATATGTATGAAAAAACAATATTACATTTTTATATGTACCCATCTTTTTAAAATATTTTTTTAGTTGTAGTTGAACATAATACCTTTATTTTATTAATTTATTTATTTTGTGTGTGTGTGTGTGTGTGTGTGTGTGTGTGTGTGTGGTGCTGAGGATCAAATCCAGAGCCTCGCACATGCTAGGCGAGCGCTCTGCTGCTGAGCCACAACCCCATCCCCTGTGCCTATCTTTTTTAGAGTATAATTTTATAATTATTTCATTTCTGTTGTTTTTGGTATAAATCTTAGCATTTTTAAAATTCTATCCTTTCTTTCAAGGTACATGACAAATCCAAGGGTTAAATTATCTATATTTTTAAATAACTAATATTACATATAAAGGAATATTCATTTTAAGTCTTATAGTATCCTGTTCTTACTCATTAATTGAATCATTGAATGTATTTTACTTGATCTTACATTAGATCATAAAGACATTTTAAATGCACAGTAATTTTTTTATTCATTTGTTCATGTGAAATGAATTGACACTAACTTTATTGTTAAATTTGTTTTTCTTATATCTTTTGCAGGCTGAAGAAAAGGCTCATTCAGAGGTAAAAAAAAAAAAAAAAAAAAAAAAAAAAAAAACTTGAACATTTTTGTGTTTGACCATTTCTGTTTATGATGAAATGAGTGTTATTGCCACTAGAGGGCTCTGTGATACAATAACATAACTACAGAGAAACTGAGAAAAGCCAGCCAGCTAGCTGGGAATGGTCTTAGCTATTACCTCTTAAAAAGAAATAAAATGAAATGTTTAGAAGCAGATTTCCCTCTCATGTTCTAGATTTAATCTTAGCTCATTAACCAATAAGTTGACTTTATTAGTAGATGCTCATTAAATCATGGATGAATGAATGAATTTGTAAAATATTTGATTAGTCTCTCTCCTGACCCCAAACTGTCTGTGAGACCATCTGCATGGATTAATGGACACACTGAGTCTGAGGCAGCAGTCCTCCCTGAAACAGACACTCACATCCCATCCTAACTTTTTTGTGCATTGACTATACTCCCTCTTTTCACTATTTTATATCTAGGGTAGTGTATTATTCTAATCAAATTTCACAAATGCATTCTTGGTTGCAGTCATGTACAAATCAAAGTGCAACCTGGAAAAACATTCTTTTTCTTAACTTATGTATGAATGTTGCCTAAGGAGAGCAGAAAGAGTTTAATTAGGACTTTATTTAAGGTGAGGTGATAATTTTTTGATAGGTTTGCATTGAAGCAATCACACCACAAAGAAAATAAAATAAATGTCTGGGCATCAGGCTTTGTAATGGAATGTCTTTCCTTTGAAGTCCTGTTTCATGAACTCTTAAAGAAGCATTTTGCTATATCCGAAATACTGAAAATTTATTGATTATACAATTCATTTTTACAACCTCTAGACCAAAGAGTGAATTTGATGTTTAAAAACCTAAACTGTTTTCTTTCCATCATGAGGATGTGGCAGTGTTTCTAATGTTATTATTACATAGCTACTGGGATATAGAAATGCTGCATCTATTTGCCTTGGTGCTGGTTAGGCCATTCTGTATTTATTGCTTAGGCACTATAGTGGGTCATATGTTTGGGAAAATATCATTTAAATTACAGTTTCCTGAGTTATATCTTAAAGGAATTAGAATCATATAATGATAATAGACTATTAATTTGAGAAAGCCTCTTTCAGTCTGTATTGATCTGAAAATATGAGATGTTCTGCTCTCTGAAACTATTTATAGTCATCATCATGTACATCTGGGGTGTAGCTCCTTTGTAAAAATGCAAATAAAATGGAGTCTCTGCTTCCAGTGAAGAGATCTCCCTCCCTCCTTTACTGCTGCTGCTGCTGCTCCTCCTCCTCCTCCTCCTCCTCCTCCTCCTCCTCCTCCTTCTTCTTCTTCTTCTTCTTCTTCTTCTTCTTCTTCTCTCTCTCTCTCTCTCTCTCTCTCTCTCTCTCTCTCTCTCTCTCTCTCTTTCTTTTTTCCTTGTTTAAAGACTTTAAATATTGACCATTATTTCTTTTTCACAAAATCTTTTGTTTGGGGAAGGGCAGGGTTGGGGTGGAGAAGGACACTTAATGAACAATGTCCAGAATGTTCTTTCAAACTGAGACAGCATTCCAAAAGCCCAGTTCTAATAAGAGGGAACTTATATTTTAAGAAATGAGAAACATCACAGTAGTATGTTTGGCATCTTAAGTAGCTGAATTCTCTTGAGTCCAGAAATAGACTTTCAGGACCTATTTTATATGGTAGTAAATGTTTTGCCTTAATAATCACTCTTCAAATTTCCTGGCAAAATGAGATATTTTGATTAGACTGACAAAAATACTTATAAAGATTTTAAATATGATATGATATGCTTTCCATCATCCTTTATATCAGTTTTGTTAAATTGTTAAATAAAAAGGAAAACATTTTAGAATATTTAGTTTGTTGGTTCATCTATTTAGTTGTGTGATACCAGTCATTTCCCTCTTATTTTGAAGCCGCAGATATCTATAAAGCATTTCTTCTAGGAGTTAATAATACCTCATTAAATAAAATGCAATATAGTAAATATTTTAGAGGGCTTCTCTGTTAATCATTACAACTCCATCCCATAAAATTGTTTTTAAATATGGACTCATTAAATGTTGAATTAAACCCAACTTTCAGGTACTACTATTCTATAGCTTTTGAGAACTTGCCAACCCTTAGAAAATAAAAATGTACACACAGAGAAAAATCCCTGAGATTTTCAGAAAAATAACATTATCTTTTGCTAAAAAAGATACATACTTAATTTTAAAAATTTCTTTCTGAATTTTATTACCAAAATTTTCAGAAGGGAAAAAAATCCATGGAGAAAGTAAACTGCATCTTGAGCCCTTCAGGGTTGCAAGTGGAAGAAGTAAACATCCTTTGATTGCATATTTGAGTCCCAGTTTGCTCCTGTCTTTGTAAGTGACAGTTTAGTTACTGGGTAGATGGTATTCATAGTTTTAGGAATTAGTACTAATACAGTTGTGGTTAAATGAGTTAATATAGTATCTGCCTTCTTGGATAGAATTCATAGTTTTAAGTAACAATCCACTAACATATTGAATTATTTTTTTATCCATTTAGCAAATTCATAAACTACGGAGAGAGCTGGTTGCATCTCAAGAAAAAGTTGCTACCCTGACATCTCAACTTTCAGCAAATGTAAGTCACTTTTGATTTTTAAACATATCACCCCAGAATTGATTATAACAAAAGGGAGTAGGTCTGCTAACACACTTGCAAATTTTAAGCATCCAAAAATCACACAGATGCAAGGTACTGAATAGTGGGACTCATATAAAATTAAATTTTTCTGCCCACAAAGAAATAAAATGTAAATTCATGTAGAGGGGGATTCCCAATGTGATTAAAATTTTGTTCCCCATAAGATTTCTAACAGTGGTATCAGTTGTAAAGGTCACTTCTTGTTTCATATTTTTGTTACTCCCCATTCATAGGTTCCTCTCAAGTCTTAATATACTAAGGGTTGTTAGTGTTTGACTTAGGAAGATGCAATATTCCTATTCCCTGCCCCCTTCAGTTGCATTTATCGAACAATTAGTTAAGCATCCAATTAATTCTAAAAAAATAAATAAATTAGATCTGAAGATGGATAGCTGAGCTACATTGTACATGAGATATAGTTGTCTTGAAAAACCTTGGCAGCCTTCTCATGGTGGTATAAAAGGATACATTTCTACTGGCAGCCAAGCAGCTTAGAATGGCAAAAATGATGACAGTGAAGACCGTCAATTATATTAACATTTATTGAATGTATTTCCATGTGCCAGAGAGTGCTCAGAGTAGCCGCAGAATAATAAAGGGGAACATATGGCATTGTGCCCAGTCCTAGGGAATGGTAGTTTTGGGAATAACAGCCAGGGGTACAGGAGCTCCTGCCATTTTGCCGTATGTCCTGCCACCCTCCCTCTATATTAGTTTGCTCACTTCTGCTCTGGAGCTCTGAGCTGCTCTCTGCCTCATCCCCCCACCTCTGCCCCATCCATGGGGACTTTCTGTTTCCTTAACAAAGCATGAAATCAAAATCCAGCAGGTGCTTTAATAAGAAACATTTTGAGGATAGAAATTATTTTTGTAAAATAAATTCTAAAGGAAATGTCATTTCAATCACAGTGTATTCATTTTAGCATGATATATGAATTGAATTTATTTGTTCAATTTCTGGAGAATCATGTGAATTTGGGGACTCAATTTTTTTATTGGTTGGTTTTGGGGGATTTCTGAAAAATAAAAGCAGATTTTTAGAGACCTGTTTAGACATTATTAGAAGATAAGAGTATAATTTAAACAATATTTTGTTTTTAAGAGTAACTCTTAAAGAGATAGTTCCAAGACAACTGTAAGCTTTATATTGTAAGTTACATGATAGTGGTATCAAACATTCCTATGTAGGTTACTGAATTTGTACAAGCTTTTGTTCACTGCAGTGAGGAAGGACAGTGACTGGCCTGTCCATTAGATTGTCAAAACACTTGCAGCCATCACAAGCAAATACTCGGGGCCTTATGGTATTTCGTAAATGTTTCTTGGTGGGCCTCAGCATAGAATTCAGATATTGGAATGATATAGCTGCAAAACATAATGGAATATAAACTGAGAGTCTTCCATTTAAAAAGTAATATACATATGTTATTGAAAGGAAAAAAATGAAACTAAAAGAGCACTTTGTGAGAAATGTGTTCAGTTTTCCTCCGAGATGCCATTCTCACTGTGATTATTGGTTTCTCGTGTATCCTTTAGTCATTTTTCAGTTTTTTCCCCCTGTGTACACACATACAACATGCACTTACCAAAGCATGTGCACACGGTGGGAACCACATTCTAACATGGAGGCACAGTTGTGATGGCCAACTCTTCTTGGTCATGGTTTGGAAAGGGAACAAAACCTTTAGAAAGGTGCCAGCCACTGGCTACCTACCCCCTCTGTACTTGTTCATATCACACCATTTTTACTGATGAGTTTTCATGACCTTGGAGGACGCATTCTCTAATGGGCGGTGACCACCAAAAAGGGAAATGTGGTTCTTAGGATTGAAAAACTCTCTCTTCATGTGTGAAACTCAGATATACTTATGGTATATAAATGGATACCTAGAACACCTGTGCTGTTAAAATATCATGACAGGAGTGAGCAAGTAGGGAAAAAAATCTATAATATCTCTCTAGGGGAATAATAATGAAAAAAATAAAAATAAGGAACAGAATTAGAGGAAGCAGTACCAAAGGGTGATTTTACGCTCGTCTTCAAGCTAGCTTAAAAAGTACTAGTCTTGGGGCTGGAGTTGCGACTCTGTGGTAGAGCTCTCGCCTAGTATGTGCGAGGCGCTGGGTTTGATCCTCAGCACCACATAAAAATAAATGAAATAAAGGTATTGTGTCCATCTATAACTAAAACATATATATATATATATGCATATTATATATATACTATATATTTTAAGTACCAGCCTTAAAAAAATTCCCAAATACTTCCAGTTTCCCCCAAGTTATATCTATAATAATTTGTGCACAGAGATAGGAGCCTAATTAATATCCAATTATTATGCCTCCTCTTTAAACATTGTAATATACTTAGGAATCTTCTCAAAATACTTCAGATAGACACAAAAAGCTATTCATGTACATAGCAACTTTATTTTTAATAGCAAAACAAATAGGGAACAAATAAAATTATCCTTTAATTGATCAGTGGAAAAACTGATACAACCTTACCATAGAATACTACTAAGCGATCCACAGAAATGAACCATTGATACAGGTAATATTCAGTTGGCTCTCAAGGACATAATGAGTGGGAAAAAAAACAATTTCAAAAGGTTGCATACTGAATGATTCCATTTATATAAAATTCCAAAAATGACAATTATAGAAATGGAGAAGATATTAGTGATTGCCAAAGTTGAGAGAGGGAGATAGCACGGAGATCTTTGTGGTGATGGAATAGTTTTGTGCTTTAATTGAGGTTGCGATTTTTTGAATTCAAGTGTGTGAATCAGCATTTATACCAATATGGATTTCATGATTTTAAAATTATGTGAGATGTAATCATTTGGCGAAACTGGATGAAGGGTAGAGAAGAGATCACTGTATCATCTTGGCAACTTCTTGTGAATGCACATGTATTTCAAATTTAAACAGTTAAGTACCCAAAGATCTATAACAGTTTTGGAATTTGTTTATACAGTTAAAAACTAGTTACCTAGTTTTTAGTTTCCTAGGACTTTAAATCTTATTCTACCAATTACTACTCATTTTTTTTGGTTGTGATATGGGTTGTTAAAGCTTTGTATGGTCAAAAAAGTTATTTGCTGACATTATTAAAATATGGGAGTCAAAGGGTTCAGGTAGTGAAGATGCACACCATCTTCTACATTGTTAACAAAATAGTTTATCATTATTCAAAATTATACTCAATATTGATGACATGTAAATTGACACGTGTATAATTGTAAAACAATTTTAATGACTCTACTGTTTTGAACATTTTTATTAGTATCATTAGAACTGCAAGTGATGGAGTCATTTATGTACATGTGTTTTTAGGGGAATGATTCTCTTTTACATATTCCAGAATTTGAATGACTCACAAGGCACATATAAACTACAAATCATCTGAACTCATTTACTCATTTTAACATTTGACTTATGATGTCACTTTAGATTTCCCAGACCACATGAACCATCAAAGAATTTAGTTAATACTTGATTTTTCTTCAGTTCAAAGGAATACCGTTTAAATTTCATTCAGATATTTTTTCATTTAATCTGAGTTAATGTCTGTTGATGTATGTAGTATATACACATATTTTAACATACACATACCAAAAGTAAATTAATCATAGGGACTGAATAAAATAATCTTGTATGATTTCTTCATGATAAATCAAGTGGTATTTTTTTGTTGTTGTTTTGTTTTTGTTTTTATTTTTGCGATGTTGAAGTTTGAATCCAGGTTCTTACACATGCTAAACAAGTGCTTTTACCATTGAACTATAGTCCTAGCTCTAGGATTTTATTTCATTAATTTACAATTTCTATTTGGAGGTAGAGATATGTCTTTAAGAATCTGATACTCTACCAGTTGAGTTACCTGAACAAGTCTTTATTTACTAATTTGTTCAGATTAGAAGTAAACTTTATATCTTGGTTAAATAGAAACGAGGTAAGATTTGTTTTTTAGAAATGCAGTCAGTCTAATTCCTAAGGACAGATTTCAGTGAGTTGGGTTGTGTGGAAGATATCATTAACCATGTTTTTTTTCAATTTAATAATCATTCTAAGTATCTGGGTATTCGTTTTTATTCAGTACATGAATACTTTGTTAAGACTTAATGATTTTCCTTAATTGGGCGTATTTTTGTAATTGGTATGTCCCAAGCTTGAACCCAGTATGACTATGTTTATATGAAGTCCACATAAGAATGTGTTCTAATTTTTAAATTTGAAATGTACTTCTCTGCTGAGATGCTTTCCTCTCTTTTTGCTGAAAGGACTAGTGGCAGGTCAAAAGGTAACCAGTCAGCTCACTTCTTCTTTGGCAGAGCAGAGCCTCTGAACCAGTAAGGTTTCCCTCTTCCAGTTGCTCTGGAAAGAGCTGCTTAAAACCACCAGAGACTGTATATAAAGCTGATTCTACTGGTAGATCTTCGGAAAAGAGGGAGGGAGGATGTATTGGCAAATGCTGTTGCCTGTCCATCTCTGGGTCAATACCTGCTCCCCAATAAATAGAGGAAAACAGGAGCCTCACGCTGCACATGCACATGGTCTCATCACACCATCACCCAGGTTTTCCAGGCCTCTCGCCCACACCTGCTTGCAGCTGAGTCAGGTAGATATCTTTGTTTGCTTTCCAGTATATTTTCTTTCTAAATCTTAGCCATTAGATAATTTGGAAATGGGAACTCAGACTAGTTATTACTTAGATTTTTCAAAGACATTACTGAATGAATATGTAACAAAACCAGGGGTACTTTTTTTTTTGCTTTTCAGCAAATAAGTCTTTTAACCAAATCCTCTTGGGTATTATTTTCTTTGAGAGTGTGTCCCACTTATTTGCTCTATTTAATATTTTTATATAATCTGACAGTGCCTCTTGCTTTTCTGCAGTTCTTCTAACTGAAAAATATTTTGCAAATGTTAACAGTAATGAAGACATAAGGGATAGTTCTGTATAGACAAAAAGAAATGTTAAATCTTATTTATGTTTCAGATCATTCTTGGTTCAATTATTTTATTATTATTATTATTATTATTATTATTATTATTGTTACTAGTAGTAGTAGTAGTAGTAGTAGTAATAGTAGTAGTTTTAACCCAGGAGTGCCTTACCACTGACTATATCCCTACCCCTTTTTTATTTTTTATTTTGAGACAGGGTCTCACTAAGTTGCTTAGGGTCTCACTAAATTGCTGAGGCCTCAAACTTGTGATCCTCCTGTCTCAGCCTCCTGAGCCACTGGGATTACAGGCATGTGCCACCATGTCCAGCCTTGGTAGAGTTATTAATTTTCAAATACAAGTTCTTATGTATCTGTATATATGTGTGTATATAAATACATCCTGATAGAAATTTATGGATGGAGTAATTTTTATTTGGCTGATGAAATGTCACTTCTTTATGTGTGAACAATGCAATGTAGGTATTATGTATTTCATCTCACTGTTTATCATCACAATAATTTCCTTTGAATGTCTGTTCAGCTTCTGTTGTGTGATCCTGTATGTATTAGCGAATAGTCTCCTCTATTTTCTTGCCTTGACAGACTTCATCTAACCCAACTCATGAACATTCCCTGTTCATCACCATATTCATAAAATTTACCCTGACTTGAAAATGATGCAGCTGCTAAAAAGCAAAGTTTAGAGCCAAGTAAATTATGATGAAAATCCCTGAAAATCAAACATAAAGTGTTTTAGCCACATTATCCTACAGTTCAGTCAGCTTTGCTTTCTAGTTTCTTCTCATTAAGGTGATAAAGATCATTATTGGTAGGAAAAATCCTCTCATTTACCTGTTTTATTCTATTACTATTTACCACAGCTGGTGAGAAATGGAACGGTCCTACTTCCAAAGTAACAAAGTTAATCTGACAAATTAAGCCAAGGTGACATAAATATAAAACAATATTTCACTAATATAATTTTAGCATTCCTTTCAATAAAAATAGCATGATTTAAGTTAACCTGTTCTTTAATAACCAGTGATAAGGGGTATTTTTATGAATAATTAGTGACAAGCAATTCTACAAAAATTAGAAACTGATATTCTAATGGTAAATATTTTGCCCTTATATCTACAAAATTTAAACAATATGACTTATATAGCATATTGTTTATTTTTATTGTTTCTTTTTAGTTATACATGACAGTAGAATCCATTTTGACATAATTATACACACATGGAATATGTCTTGTTCTAGTTCAGACGGCAGTACCACTCTTTCCCTTATCCTTTCCCCACAACTTGCTTCTTCTCTCTTTATTGATCTTTCTGCCACTTAACTAATAGTTTTTTTTATTAATTTCTTGTGGATGTACATGATGGTGAGCTTCATCATGTGGTATATTCATATATGTATATAGGAGAGCTGTGTCAGATTCACTCCACCATCTTTTCTTTTTCCATCCATCCTCCCTTCCCTTCATTCCCCATTGTGTACTCCACTGAACTTCTAATCCTCCCTCCTTATTGTGGGTTAGCTTCCACATATCAGAGAAGATATTTGACCTTTAGTTTTTTGGGATTGGCTTATTTCACTTAGGATGATAGTCTCCAGATCCATCCATTTACCAAGAGTGTCATAAAGTCATTCTTCTTTATGGCAGAGTAATATTCCTTTGAACATATACTGCAATTTCTTTATCCAGTCATCTGTTGAATTGCACCTATGTAGGCTTTATAGCTTAGCTATTGTGAATTGTGCTGCTATAAACATTGATATAGCTGGCATTTTTTTTACAATCCTGATTTCTTTGCCATATTTTCAGTTCCTATTAAATCAATAAAATATGAACAAAGGGAAAAGTCATTTTCTTCAATTGTATACATTTAAGGGTTTACAATCCTTCAGTGTTTAAGAAGGCAAAAACATAGCACTTAAGAAGGAAAATTTAGGTGTAAACTTTGCCAAGAAAAGCAAGAAAATAATCAACATAGACATTAAAATAGCCGTTGCCTTTGACAAAGCAGAGGGACCCACAAAGGGGAAGGAGCAAAACATGTGTCTAGGGTCTTGAACGCCCTTTCCTTGATTTGGTTGATGAGAATCTGATTAAATCAGCAAACTGTACATTTTTCTTTTTGGTTCATTTTTATGGAAGCATTTTTCACAATTAAAAAAAGTTAAAATGTAAGCAAAAATATAACATAACCTTATGCTAATTTCAGAGCACACAAAAACTACCATTCCGTGTCATTGGAAATATTTTAAATTGCAAAGAAAGATTCCTTTTTTAGAGTCTCATTTGTCCAATTAATTCTATTAACAAACTTTGGTGTATAATTCTCCATGGTTGGTTTTTGTTTTTATTTTTGTTCCTGGCGTGTGTGTGTGTGTGAGAGAGAGAGAGAGAGAGAGTGAAGTTTAGATCCATGTGTCAGGGGAGAAACAGAGACAGGGAGTGAGAAGGAAAGAAGAAGGGAGGGGAAATGAGGAAGAAAGAGAGAAGGTGGAAAGCAGGGTGGACGATAGTGGAACTAGAGAATAGAGTGATTCTGATGGATTGAAATTTAGCAGTATTCCTTCAGATTGTTTTTCTCCCCTATTGTAATGTTAGGGAAAGAAAACCAGCCCAAAATGAGTTCAGAGCTAGGAACGAAGACATCTTTGCATTTGATGCTGATGGAAGGGACTTGGATATTATATTATGAATAATGGAATAAACTTCCAGATTCCTGATTCTTAGGACTCTTATGATGTATGTTAGAGTAGGTTCCTCAGCTCCAGCTATAGAAGAATGTATGCTATCGGAGTCTTCTTATTTTCATCCTTTAGAAAAACAATCTTTTGCCAAGGATTACCAAGTTTTGCCCATATGTAGTTTATTATAGACTTGGGTTATAAAATATTCAACTTTTAGATCCTTCTGGGGGTGTAGTATCAATCTATCAGTTTGAGATAATGGGCCTGAAGCCTGATGAGAGACTGACCTACCTCTTCATGCTAAGTATTGGAACTATTGCATAATGGTATGTCAATCTGGGGCCGCTTTAAGACTGCCAAATTCTTCTTAATCATAGGAGTTATATTACCTACTACAATATGTATAATTCTCTGAGATTTAAAATAAAACCACCATCCACAAAAGCTTAATGCTAAATAAAATATCAGTGACTATTATTTCTGGATGGCCTACCTGTGCTTCCTTAGTTGAAGGGAATAAAAAGGAGAAAGAAAAGCTCTTTTATTAAAGAGTTTGGAAAGTGAAGAGGACTCTTCGATTCAATTCTTTGTAAGTAGAAAAAGAGGAAAGATAATGTTATAGCTGTCAGCCACTGTCTGACAGTTGAAGGAGAGCATCGTTACAATAGAGGAGCTAACAATATCTTCAAAGGTCATCATGGAAGTCTAAAAATGAGGAACATTTGTCCACTGCCTGTTTCAGTGACCTCCTTTTGGGCTTTCTTTCTAAAAACTTGGCAGCTCAGAACTTTATTCAGTATTTTGGGTGTCAAATCCCTGCACGATGTGCAAGCCAGAAGGTGTGATTATTTGCAAAATATCATCCATTTTCAGAAATTGAACTCATATTAAATGTCAAGAGACTGGTACACTGATTTTTAAGAAGCCAAAGTTTAGAGATGAAAAAGATAAAATGAAGATTTATATAAAAGGAGAATCACCATTGTGAGCTAACCATGACAGTCCTATTATTTAAAGAGTGAGAACATCTGAAAATAAGCGTTTTGTAAAATGAAGGGTTTTCATCTATCCACATGAGATCCTGACATTTTAACGGTGTTTCTTGCATTATGTTCACAGGCTCACCTTGTAGCAGCTTTTGAAAAGAGTTTAGGGAATATGACTGGCCGATTGAAAAGTCTAACCATGACAGCGGAACAAAAGGTATGTTCAGGAATTGCCACGGAGGCTTGCAAAGAGGAAGCACACTTCAGAGAATGTTTATAGGATGCTTAAATAATTCCTGAGATGAACCTCCTTAAGAATAATGCCACAGTGCATCCACTCTATACTAAATTAGAACAAAGAAAGGATAATAACTTTACTTTTCAGATTTTAATTAAAATTAAAAACATGATCAAATGAATCCATATTGGAACACGCACACACAAATACAAAGTTCTTTCTTTGAAGTCTCTTTTGCTTCTCACTAAAACTATTAAAAGAAAACCAAAGGTTAAGAAAGAGAAACAGTTGTATAAGGGAGATTTCGAATATTCTAGGAGCAAATTGTCATGAGTTTGTCAAGAATTGAACTCTAATGAGAGTACAGATGCATGGTATATAAGCCCATTAATAATCCTTGTCTAGAGGCTGAGATGCCCAGGAGAGATATATAGGAAAAGTGTATGGACTATAACATAAGGAACTTAAAGTTATAGCATCTATGATACAGGAACAATACTGTGCAGTTTGGGAGTCTTAAGAACTAGTTAACATCTAATGATCCTGCCTTTGAGTAATGTTATTCCAATTATCTTTAAAGCTTTAAAATAAATGCAAAAGATCATATGGTATCGAAGAAGAAATACTGAAAGGAAAGGAACAGAATTTAGTTCACAAAGGCAGATCTATTAAAAGAGTCCATACTGCCAAGGGTCTAGTCACTTTTCCTAAGAGACCAGTTAACTTTCTTCCCTGCTGTTAGTCAAGAGCCCTTACCTCTTTGGATTTATTGTCAGAGAGAGTTAGGTGCAGCCTCTGAAATTTATGGAAATTTTTATGAAAAATGCATATGTATTTAATATGAGCAGGTGCTCACAGTGCTTTCTAATTCTCAAAGAGATTCCCAACCTAAAATAATCTGAATATTTTCAGAATCTGTTCTTATATTTGTCCAGAGGGATGGTTCAATTTTGTCTTTAGCTTTTGTAAGGTCTAACATTAGCTTTACAAAACTAGCATATATATTCAGATGATCTGGAGTCTCAAGGAAGACATTAGACAGCAAAATCAGACAATGAAAGACCACTTCGACCACTTTGACAATAAATTACATAAACAAATCCAAGAAGCAAAAGATCAATTATACAGGGAGATAGAGGTTATAAAAAACAAACAAACAGAAATCCTGGAAATGCAGGAAACAATAAACCAACTTAAAAACTCAATTGAGAATACTACCAGCAGAGTAGAACACTTAGAAGATAGAACATCAGACAATGAAGACAAAGTATTTCAACTGGAGAAGAACATAGACAGCTCAGCAAAGCTGTTAAGAAACCATGAGCAGAACATTCAAGAAATATGGGATAACATAAAGAGACCAAACTTAAGAGTCATTGGGATACAGGAAGGTACTGAGGTCCAAACCAAAGGAATGAGCAATCTATTCAACGAAATAATACGAGAAAACTTCCCAGACTTGAAGAATGAGACAGAATCCCAAATCCTAGAAGCCTACAGGACGCCGAATGTGCAAAATCATAAGAGATCCACACCTAGACACATTATAATGAAGATGCCCAACATACAGAATAAGGAGAGAATTTTAAAAGCTACAAGATAAAGGAAGCAGATTACATTTAGGGGTAAACCAATCAGGATAACAGCTGATCTTTCAACACAGACTCTCAAAGCTAGAAGATCCTGGAATAACATATTTCAAACACTGAAAGAAAATGGGTTCCAACCAAGAATCGTGTATCCCGCGAAATTAAGCTTCAGGATGGAAGATGAAATTAAAACCTTCCATGATAAACAAAAGTTAAAAGAATTTGCAGCTAGAAAACCATCTCTTCAAAACATCCTCGGCAAAATATTACAGGAAGAGGAAATGGAAAATATCAATGAAAACCAACAGCGGGAGGTAGTACAGTAAAGGGGGGGGAATAATCAAAGAGGAAAACAAACCATGTTTAGTAACATAAATAAACAAATATGGCTGGAAGAACAACCCATATCTCAATAATAACCCTAAATGTTAATGGCTTAAACTCACCAATTAAGAGACACAGGCTAGTAGAATGGATCACAAAACAAGACCCAACAATATGCTGCCTTCAGGAGACGCATTTGATAGGAAAAGACATACATAGACTGAAGGTGAAAGGTTGGGAAAAATCATATCACTCATATGGACTTCGGAAACAAGCAGGAGTGTCCATACTCATATCAAATAAAATAGATTTCAAGCCAAAGTTAATCAAAAGGGATGAAGAGGGACACTACATACTTCTCAAGGGAACCATACACCAACAAGACATAACAATTATAAATATATATGCCCCAAACAATGGTGCAGCTATGTTCATCAAACAAACTCTTCTCAAGTTCAAGAGTCTAATAGACCACCATACAATAATCATGGGAGACTTCAACACACCTCTCTCACCACTGGACAGATCTTCCAAACAAAAGTTGAATAAGGAAACTATAGAGCTCAATAACACAATTAATAACCTAGACTTAATTGACATATATAGAATATACCACCCAACATCAAGCAGTTACACTTTTTTTCTCAGCAGCACATGGATCATCTCAAAAATAGATAATATATTATGTCACAGGGCAACTCTTAGACAATACAAAGGAGTAGAGATAATACCATGTATCTTATCTGACCATAATGGAATGCAATTGAAAATTAACGATAAAAGAAGTAAGGAAAAGTCATGCATCACTTGGAGAATGAACAATAGGTTACTGAATGATCAATGGGTTATAGAAGACATCAAGGAGGAAATTAAAAAATTCTTAGAGATAAATGAAAACACAGACACAACATATCGGAATCTATGGGACACATTGAAAGCAGTTCTAAGAGGAAAATTTATTGCTTGGAGTTCATTCCTTAGAAAAAGAAAAAACCAACAAATAAATGATCTAATACTTCAACTCAAAATCTTAGAAAAAGAAGAGCAAAACAACAGCAAAAGAAGTAGAAGACAAGAAATAATTAAAATCAGAGCTGAAATTAATGAAATCGAAACGAAAGAAACAATTGAAAAAATTGACAAAACTAAAAGTTGGTTCTTTGAAAAAATAAATAAAATCGACAGACCCTTAGCCATGCTAACGAAGAGAAGAAGAGAGAGAACTCAAATTACCAGCATACGGGATGAAAAAGGCAATATCACAACAGACACTTCAGAAATACAGAAGATTATCAGAAACTATTTTGAATCCTTATACTCCAATAAAATAGAAGATAGTGAAATCATCGATAAATTTCTTAAGTCATATGATTTGCCCAGATTGAGTCAGGAGGATATTGACAACCTAAACAGACCAATATCAATTGAGGAAATAGAAGATACCATCAAAAGATTACCAACTAAGAAAAGCCCAGGACCGGATGGGTATACAGCAGAGTTTTACAAAACCTTTAAAGAGGAACTAATACCAATACTTTTCAAGCTATTTCAGGAAATAGAAAAAGAGGGAGAACTTCCAAATTCATTCTATGAGGCCAACATCACCCTGATTCCTAAACCAGACAAAGACACTTCAAAGAAAGAAAACTACAGACCAATATCTCTAATGAACCTAGATGCAAAAATCCTCAATAAACTTCTGGCGAACCGGATACAAAAACATATCAAAAAAATTGTGCACCATGATCAGGTAGGATTTATCCCTGGGATGCAAGGCTGGTTCAATATACGGAAATCAATAAATGTTATTCACCACATCAATAGGCATAAAAATAAGAACCATATGATCATCTCGATAGATGCGGAAAAAGCATTCGACAAAGTACAGCATCCCTTTATGTTCAAAACTCTAGAAAAACTAGGGATAACAGGAACATACCTCAATATTGTAAAAGCAATCTATGCCAAGCCTCAGGCTAGCATCATTCTGAATGGAGAAAAACTGAAGGCATTCCCTCTAAAATCTGGAACAAGACAGGGATGCCCTCTCTCACCACTTCTGTTCAACATAGTTCTCGAATCACTGGCTAGAGCAATTAGACAGACGAAAGAAATTAAAGGCATAAAAATAGGAAAAGAAGAACTCAAATTATCACTATTTGCAGATGACATGATTCTATACCTAGCAGACCCAAAAGGGTCTACAAAGAAACTATTAGTGCTAATAAATGAATTCAGCAAAGTGGCAGGCTATAAAATCAACATGCATAAATCAAAGGCATTCCTGTATATCAGCGACAAATCCTCTGAAATGGAAATGAGGACAACCACCCCATTCACAATATCCTCAAAAAAAATAAAATACTTGGGAATCAACCTAACAAAAGAGGTGAAAGACTTATACAATGAAAACTACAGAACCCTAAAGAGAGAAATAGAAGAAGATCTAGAAGATGGAAAAATATACCCTGTTCATGGATAGGTAGAAGTAACATCATCAAAATGGCGATATTACCAAAAGTTCTCTATAGGTTTAATGCAATGCCAATCAAAATCCCAACGGCATTTCTTGTAGAAATAGAGAAAGCAATCATGAAATTCATATGGAAAAATAAAAGACCCAGAAGAGCAAAAACAATGCTAAGCAGGAAGTGTGAATCAGGCGGTATAGCTATACCAGACTTCAAACTATACTACAGAGCAATAGTAACAAAAACAGCATGGTACTGGTACCAAAACAGGCGGGTGGACCAATGGTACAGAATAGAGGACACAGAAACCAATCCACAAAACTACAACTATCTTATATTCGATAAAGGGGCTAAAAGCATGCAATGGAAGAAGGATAGCATCTTCAACAAATGGTGTTGGGAAAACTGGAAATCCATTTGCAACAAAATGAAACTGAATCCCTTTCTCTCGCCATGCACAAAAGTTAACTCAAAGTGGATCAAGGAACTTGATATCAAATCAGAGACATGGCGTCTGATAGAAGAAAAAGTTGGCTATGATCTACATACTGTGGGGTCGGGCTCCAAATTCCTCAATAGGACACCCATAGCACAACAGTTAATAACTAGAATCAACAAATGGGACTTACTCAAACTAAAAAGTTTTTTCTCAGCAAAAGAAACAATAAGAGAGGTAAATAGGGAGCCTACGTCCTGGGAACAAATCTTTACTCCTCACACTTCAGACAGAGCCCTAATATCCAGAATATACAAAGAACTAAAAAAATTAGACAATGAGATAATGAATAACCCAATCAACAAATGGGCCAAGGACCTGAACAGAAATTTCTCAGAGGAGGACATACAATCAATCAACAAGTATATGAAAAAATGCTCACCATCTCTAGCAGTCAGAGAAATGCAAATCAAAACCACCCTAAGATACCATCTCACTCCAGTAATATTGGCAGCCATTAGGAAGTCAAACAGCAACAAGTGCTGGAGAGGATGTGGGGAAAAGGGTACTCTTGTACATTGCTGGTGGGAATGCAAATTGGTGCGGCCAATTTGGAAAGGAGTATGGAGATTTCTTGGAAAGCTCGGAATGGAACCACCATTTGATCCAGCTATTCCCCTACTCGGTCTATTCCCTAAAGACCTAAAAAGAGCACACTATAGGGACACTGCTACATCCATGTTCATAGCAGCACAATTCACAATAGCAAGACTGTGGAACCAACCTAGATGCTCTTCAATAGACGAATGGATAAAAAAAATGTGGCATTTATACACAATGGAGTATTACTCTGCATTAAGAAATGACAAAATCATAGAATTTGGAGGGAAATGAATGGTATTACAGCAGATTATGCTAAGTGAAGCTAGCCAATCCCTTAAAAACAAATGCCAAATGTCTCCTTTGATATAAGGAGAGTAGCTAAGAACAGAGTAGGGACAAAGAGCATGAGAAGAAGATTAACATTAAACAGGGATGAGAGGTGGGAGGGAAAGGGAGAGAGAAGGGAAATTGCATGTAAATGGAAGGAGACCCTCAGGGGTATACAAAATTACATACAAGAGGAAGTGAGGGGAAAGGAGGAAAAATATAAGGGGGAGAAATGAATTACAGTAGAGGGGGTAGAGAGAGAAGAGGGGAGGGGAGGGGGGAGGGGGGATAGTAGAGGATAGGAAAGGCAGCAGAATACAAGAGACACCAGAATGGCAATATGTAAATCAATGGTTGTGCAACTGATGTGATTCTGCAATCTGTATGTGGGGTAAAAATGGGAGCGCATATCCCACTTGAATCAAAGTGTGAAATATGATATATCAAGAACTATGTAATGTTTTGAATAACCTACAATAAAAATTAATTTTAAAAAAAGATTCTACATATAAAAAAAAAACAAAAAAAAAACAAAAAAAAATAAATAATAATAGTGGAAAGAAGAAACAGACACTCATTTGCAATGTCCTCCAATGTTTTAAACCTAAGTTCTAATTAAAAAATTCCAATCTTATAAATTTATCCTGCAGAATATTTGCACAAATAAAGGAGGATATGTGTACAAAAAAAAAAAAAAAACTAGCATATATTACCAAAGTTTAAAGTTTACAAAAGTTTAAAAAAATCTTAACAGTCAATTAAAAGAGAAAATCCAATAACCTCCTATAATTGCCTTGCCTGGCATAACTGGCAAAATATATTAATATATTTTTCTAATATTTCATACATTTATTTTAATATTTTATTTGATATTTATTCTAATATTTCATAGATTTCTCTTGCCCATGAGAGAATACTGTCCCTCCCTGTCCAACTGTCCTGGAAGAATAACTAAAAAATTCCCTTGGATCCCATAAATTTCTTTACTGTATGTGTCTGTCTCTATCTCTCTCTCTCTCTCTCTCTCTCTCTCTCTCTCTCTCTCACACACACACACACACACACACACACACACACACACACACCTCAGTTTGCCACTCCTCTGTGTAACGTAAGAAACTAGGAAACAGGATTACAAGGCCTTTTAGGGCAGTCAGGTGCAACAGAATATTGACATTGGAGACCAGTAATTCTGAGTGTGAATCCTGATTGTGTCCCTTAGAAGCTGTGTAATCTTGAGCAAGGTTATATAACATTTTCTGAATCTCAAATTCATCATTTTTCAGGTGGGAATGATAATAACTACCTTGTAACATCACCATAAAGAGTTAGTTAGATGCTGATTATGTCACATGCCATGGGCAATCAAGAAATATTCCCTTTCTTTACTTTTCTCTCTTTTTTTCTGCCTTAAAAGTTATAAGATAAAGAAAATCATCTTTGGGTGTATGGTGGGCATATTGCTGAAAATGAGGTTTAGTATTAAAGTCTTACTATCTTTAAGTTGAAATCACTAGAAACATTGCCCACCGGTATTTTCAACTCATTTATATTTGTAAGTAAATTTTCTCATAGAATCTATGAATATAAATAGTTATGTTAATTTGCAGTGAATAATACTGGAATATTTTAAAATGTCTCCATAATATAAGAAATTTTATAATTTTGTGTGCAACATCTTTCATCTAACATTACCAAAATTGTGAAATTTTTTCCAAAGATACCATAGTGTATGAAATTTTCTTTACCATTTTTTTGGTTAGAGTACTGGGGACTGAACTCAGGGGCACTTAACCACTGAGCCACATCCCAGCTCTATTGTATATTTTATTTAGAGACAGGATCTCACTGAGTTGCTTTGTGCCTCGCTTTTGCTGAGACTGGCTTTGAGCTCGCAGTCCAGTCTGCCTGCCTCAGCCTCCCGAGTTGGTGAGATTACAAGCGTATACCACCATGCCCGGCTGTTTACCATTTTTAACTAAAAACAATACCTTGTCTAGTTGCACATTGTACACACCACACACAGTAATGTTGGTTGCTAGTTTATTAATCTGAGCTTATAAATTGACTTTTTCCAAAATACTTTTGAGAAGCCTATGATATTAGTTGCAGTATGATATGACACAATTCAGTGACAGAATCTAATGAAAACCAGTAGATGAATGTATATAAGGTACCTGAGCCTGGTAATTACCACCACAAAGCACTGAACCAAACTGAATGTCAAGGAAGCTAAGACACAAAGGGAGATTGCTTGATGTGTTTTGTTCTCATTTTCTGACCAAAAGAGCATAATTTAGATTGAAAAGACAAACTTTTTGGCCCTGAATTCAAGGACAAATGTATTTCAAAGCTTCTTAAATTGGGGTCATGGAATAACAAAAGACAAAAATCACTGTTCAGGTAGACATTCCTCTAAAAGCTGAGGGCATAACACTTAATCATATTTCAGTAAAGGCATTTTTTTCAGGGAGCTGAGATGAAAGGTATATTGCTCTCTGGTGATCCAACAATCCCAAGAAAATGTCTGAAGTCTATAGAGCACAGGTTTTTAAACTCTATTCCTGGAATTCCTAGTTGTGTTTGCCTGTTTAATCATTAACTATATTGAATTTCTACTGTGTAAGAACTAAACAGTACAGACAGATGGGTAGGTTTGCAAGGTGTGAATCTATTTCCTGTCTCTATCTCTGTCTATAGATACAGATTCCTGCTAGAATATAAACTCCATGAGGACTATTATAATACATTCCTCATAAATTATATACACTATAAATTTATATAGATCACAATATTTCCCAAGAGGCTTATATTCCTTATATATGAAAATGATTATATATATGTACATGTATAAAATGTTCCACCTGGACTTTATAGTCTATATATGCACTATACATATAGCCCATATATATACATTCTTACATAGAAGTTATATTCTAAAAGGTGCAGAAAACGATAGACATATAATTAAAGCATCAGATTTTAGGTGATGATAATCACATTGAATAACATAAACCTGAGAATGAGACTATTGGGAAGCAGGATGAGCAGCTAACACATAAAGACATAAAGACCAAGGTGGTCAAATGTTCTTGGTTACATATAGGAAACAGATAAGCTGCAACTCAAATCCTGATCTTTTGCCTTCAGAGAGTGATGTGAGCAATCAGGTGGCATTATAGCCTGAAACTACATCAAAATTTTAGTTTTATTTATATTTCAAAATCATTCATTTGAATAGCATTCTAACTATTTTCTGTTTCCACATGCCAGAGAACACAGATTCTCTGGCCAAATTGGTGTGCCAAAATACTGCTTTTATATACTTACAGCCTTGTAAGAAAGAAAAGACATGTATGAATAACTCAAAAGGCAGAAAATTATCATTCCATTAGAAATATAAGAGTGTAATGCCATGAACATTCTCAAAGGGAACTTGTGCATCCGCACGATGCCTGCAGAGTGGAGATGGCACTGGGAGCTCCTTGCCATTGGCAGGATGAAGATTAGCTCTGGGGAAATGTAGGAATGTATTTCAGAGAAATGAACAGCCTGACATTAGCAGCAAGGAGGAAAATTACTAGGAGACATCACTCAGAGCATTGTGCAGGTCGTACTTTACTCACAGAATGCCAGTTGGGAAAGGCTGTGATACATATCATTAAATTGGCAAGGATTCTGCAAATGTTTTTTTGACAAGTGGAATTTCTACAGAACTTCTGCTAAATCTTTGCATTCAAATTTACTAAATATATAATATTTAAAATTAGGAAGGCATTCTAATTAGTGCCCTATAGCTATCATACTGGGGCTATTAGAATATAGATTAAAGTGAACTAGGTTATTCCCACTCAAAGGTCAGAGCAAAATAGAGGAATATCTTCCCCTAAGAGTGATGGAACTCAGATATTGGCCCTTATGCTAACCATAAATCTCAGGGTTTCCTTATTCTTACCTCTTTGAAACTGTCTTTTTTTCAGGGGGGTGGAGGGGTGGAGTAGGGGAACCTGAATGTAAACCTTGAAAATGAGGACATTAGAAGCCAGATCTTTGAAAAAGATAACATGGAAGCTAAAAATTTAGTTGATTTTAATGTTTACATTAACTCTTCTCATTCTATATTGATATTTGCGTTCTGAAAGTGTTCTTAAAAATCTTTTGGAACATAATATAATGCTAATTTATAATTTTTAAATTGCAACTGGTGTTGAGTTTTGGTGAACCTCATTTATTTGAATCTATATACAGTAGTCATAGCCAGATTATTTAAATTGCAACACTAGCAAGATTTCAAAGCAAATACAAAGATGAGGAAGAGGAAAAAAATGTGTTCAAAGAAGCTACAGCTGGTTAGTGTGAGATTACCTACCCAAGTGTCAGTTTGAGGAAGTGAGACAGACTTAGTGCCTAGAAGGTTAAGTTGTTTGATGAGGTTTGTTGCCAAGCTTCTGAAATCTCAGTAAGGGCTTTGACAGTGAGAAATTTGGAAAGAGATAAGATACAGTTAGGAGATTAGGTTGTAAAGAACACCAAGCAAGGTTGGTATTATATCGCGATATTTGATTATTTTATTTTGGAGCATTTTGCAATCATCTCAACTTGTTTATCCTCAGAGACATGTACAAAACTGCATCTATATTGACTCCATCTGGACTCTTAGATACAAGAAACTTTCACAGAAAACTGGTATCTTATATAGGCAGTGGGTGTTAGATCATCATTATCTCAAATGGTTTATCAGAAGGAGGAGGAAGTATCAACAAAATAGGATTTCATCACCTAATTCCCAAGACCCTTTGCATAGTTATCCTAGCTACAGTCTTCCTTTTACTATCTATTGATGAGAGTAGGAAACTGGAAAACACTGAATTAGAGAAGCAAACTATAAATTCATATCTCGATAGCATATACATTTCTAAGGATATTTTTTGGGAAGGCTTAATAAATGATTCTCAAAACAAGCATGTTGAATTGGCCAATTTTAAAATAAAGAGATTATAGGAAAATATTTTAAATTATCTAATGATTTTTTAGTCAGTTATCTTGAAATTCATTTCTAATCAGTCTTTATCCAGACTCTCCACCATGGACAAAATTTTTAAAAAGGATAATTATGTCTAGATACAGCATTGCACTTTCTATACACTATAGAAATCTTATAAAGCATAGCTTAAAAAATAAATGTGAACAACTATAGTTATGAAGCAGAAAAATGAAGAGTTGAAAACAGTCTCTACATCAGAGTCAAGTTTTTATTTAAAATGCTTTCTGTTGATCTCTATAATACTATTATTGGGAAAGAGAAAAAGGCAAACCTAGCTTCATTGATCTCCATAGGAGAAGATTCCACTCAATTAGCTATGTTGAGACTTTCTGTTTATACTAAGCAAGAAAAGTTTTGATGTTTTTATGTCACCCTGCTCCCTAGGTGACAAGTACCCTCTTATATAAATAAATAAATAAATAAATAAATAAATAAATAAATAAATAAATAAATAAATAAATAAAATAAATAAAGATAAATTCAGTGAAGTCAAAGTTTTCAATTATTCCTAGAAGGTAAAATGTATCTGTTAATCATGTCCCAGAACATTTCAAGAAAACCATCCCAACATTTACTGAGATCATAAATCAGGTGAAAAGATACATTCTTCAACACCTAAATAAACCTAGTGCATTCAATGGCCTGAAACCCCACAGAAGAGAATTTCTTTCTTTCTTTCTTCCTTCCTTCCTTCCTTCCTTCCTTCCTTTCTTCCTTCCTTTCTTTCTTTCTTTCTTTCCTTCCTTCCTTATTTATTTATTTATTTTCTGATATGAAAACAGAGGTTTCGCAATTAGGGAGACATTTTGCTATGGCCTCTAAGGGACAGGAAGATATTTAAAGCAAAGGGGAAAAATCATATGAAAATGCCTAGAAAAAGATGGATATAGCTTGAATGACAAAAATGAGAGTAGACCTCATTAGGAAATAAGGAAGAAGGAAGGTTTTTGTAGATATGTGGCAATAACTAGTGCAAGTTGGAACAGGTTACCTCAAATTGGCCTAAAATTTAGTTTTCTTTCAAATTAAAGACAATGGGACACATTGCAGGTACTTTAAGTTCACCTGAACTAATTTTTTATAGGTTTTCCCAGGTTATATATAGTAAATGCATTTCTTACCTAGTTATTCTTCCTTTGGGTTTACTGAGCCACATTAAGTAATAGCTAACCTGTTAATATTTGTGTTTTTTAAAAGAACCTTAATTTTAGAATGGGATCATCCTTCTATAGCATACTGAACACAATATTCTTAAAAAAAATCCCTAAACAACTTTCTCCACTTTTAATCATTTTAAAAGCAGTCTCTAGAAGAGATTTCTCTTGAAAAGATTAAAGTTTTAACACTGAAATAAATCAACTAGCCGAAAGTTAAGCTTAGTTTTTAGACCTCATGTTCACTTTTCTCTTTTAAAGATTAGCCAAATATTTTAACAGATTTTTATTCCACAGTACCAATATTATTGATTTTAAATTGAAGGATAAAAATCTGGATTCAAGTAAAATGTAACATGTATCCTAGTGTTTATTTTATAAAATTGGATTTAGATTATGTGATTTATTAATTATGTACTATAGGAATTCTTTTGAATAAATTTCTAGTGGAAGCAGAATCAATTTCCAGGAATTTTTTCATCTCTTGGGGGATTTATTTTAATTGAAAAAATATACTAAGTTTTGATAAAGTTATCTATCGCTACTTGGGCAAGGACCTAAATTATAGAAGTTGGAGAGACTGGGATATTAAGATGAATTGGGTTAGAAATTTTCCACAGATAGTTTTACTTTTATGATAAAGAAATATACTTGGATTGGTTACACTCAAGTATTTGAAGACACACCTATAAATCCAGCATATTATTATTGATTTCTTATGAGGTCCTTTGTTTTATAAGCCTTTAAAGTTAAGAGTATCTGCTTGTTATTTAAAATATAATTATTCTATATTAAGATCAAATAGCCAAATAAAATAGATACATAAGTTATCAAGTATGTGTTCCAAACTTGTATATCATCTCAATTAACACTGTTTTTAAGAATCTAAAGTTAGCATAGTTACTGGGTATTCTCATGTATGAAGCAATTTTCTGCAATGAAAATCCTGATCTTTTTTTCTGTATTCTGGGAGACAGTTGAGGATGCATGAACTGTCATGGAGTTAACAACCCAAGCCTGATTCTTTAGCTTTTTTCTAAAGATGCTTGAGGAAACGGTGGATGTCAAATGAATTACCAAGAAATTCTCCAAGATGCTGACAAGGATATAAGGATAGTTTTGGGGATTGTGCCTCTGGCAAGAAGGATACCCCTTACTATTAAGAATCTAGTGTAAATGTCTCTGCTGAAAGAGCTTCGTTTCTTTCTTTTATCATGTACCTCCCCCCCACACCCCACCCCTGCACACACACACCTTCTGGCTATCCTATCTCACTCATTATAAGTCATTTCTGTTAAAATAATTCGTTTAAATAACTGTGAAAGACAAAAGTTATAGTATACTTTGCACTGAGACACAACAAAATTATTCTAAATTCAGTAAGAATACATTTAAAATGTATTTCCTATAAAAATTTGATTTTACACTGATTTTTTGGTGATTTATTAGTTAAGGGGTATGTATTTTATATCTCTCTAGTCTCTGTTTTAATTCCTATGTTGCTCTGGCTTCATGAGGCTGAGTCCCCATATTAGCAATTTTATTGGATGAAAAGTGTCAGAATCTAGGATGATCTAAATATATCAGCAAAATTTAATAAGGTGATATTTAACAGGAGTGAGTTAGGAATGAGTTCCAGATTTTACACTTAGATTCAAAGAAATTATTGCCAAAGTGCAAAATACTTCAGGCAGAATCTATAGTCACTTATTTGATATCACTGCATATTTCTACTTGACAGTAAGTGCAATATAATGCAGTACTATTATTCTGCTATCTAAATATCTAATATAATCATAGGTAATATGACTGTTTGATAACTAAAATGAGTGATATGATACCTTGATTTGCTTTGCACTGGTCAGCTCTAGGTGCCACCCTTTGAAAGAACTAATGACTATTTAAATCATTTCTATAGGACAATAAGAAAAAAAAATTGATTCGTCTTCACTTTAACTAAGAAAGAAGTTGTTAGATACAATTTGACAAATTTAGCCAAGTATCCAAATCTCTCAGGAGTCTGGTACTATATAAAACCAAACCCATTTGATGACATACTATGAACAAGGGCTTTCATTTTTGTATCTAAATATTAAAGCTTCTAAACTCTTGTTTATTTCACAGGAGTCTGAACTTATAGAACTAAGGGAGACCATTGAAATGCTGAAGGCCCAGAACTCTGCTGCCCAGGCGGCCATTCAGGGGGCCCTAAATGGCCCAGACCACCCTCCAAAAGGTATATTCAGAAATGGTATCATTTTTCATCTTATATAACAGGTATCTGTTTTATTTATAGAATGGAGTTGTATTTACTCAGTGGCACTGCCTTTTCTAATGAGTAAGGAGAAATTAATGGGATCAGAATTCCAGAATTGCAGACTTTGAGAACAGTAGCTTCCTCTGTTGAATAATTTTTAAATTGACCTTAATGAATTGACTTCTATAGTTCTACATATATTCTCTCCATTTGATCCGGGAGGCAGAGGTGATGTGCATATTGACTTAAGCAAAACAAGCCTATAAATGAGTATGATAATCCAGATCTGCAAATAAAAATGAAGCAATCAATATGTTAATACCAAGTCTCAGGCGTTTGGAGCAACTTCTCCTGGTTGGGACAATGTTCTGTAGATAATTTTTAAATAATAAGAAAACAGACTAGAAATCAGCTTGCATTTTATTATGACCATGTTTCTACAGTTTTAAACAATGAAAATATTCCTTTTGCCATCATCTCTACCCTTTGGTTCACCACTAAAGAAATGCTCCTTATTGTCATATCATTTTTTCTTTATATAGGTTCAATTTATTCATATTCTCTTTTCAATAGCATTAAATATGTCTCATTCTCTCTTCCAGCTAAAAAATTCTTTCCTAAATCCTCAGTTCTTATCATCTTTCTTCCTATTTCCAGATAAGTTCTGGTAAAACTAATTTTGGAACCTTTCAAAGTCTTCAATCACCAATCACCTTTCAGCCCATAGGATCGTAAATTCTATCCCCACTACTCCACCAAAGCTTTTCTCTCCAGGGTCAACAATGACTAACATAGCACTTAATCCAGGGAAATAGCTAAAATTCTTATTGTACTCATCATGGAAACCACATTTGGTACTGACGTCTAATTCCTTCTGCTGGACACCTTCATTTAAGACATCCTACTTTATTGGTTTTCCTTCTTATCCTTTGAAATTTCTTTCAAAGTTTTTCTTCTTTTTCTGTGTGTTCACTTCATTGTATACATTTGTTAATTATTAATATTCTAAACTCTCTTCCAAAATGATTCTGAACATCTCTCCAAAATTTTATATAAACTCACCTAGTGCTCTAGCTATCATTATCATTTATGTGCCGCTGTCTCTGTATCTCTAGTCCAGGCTCATCTCTGGAGATAGAACTCCACTTGGGTATCTTTGAGTATTTTTTTGGCACCTTAAACTTGACATCTCCAAACTTGAACTTCCCTCCTTGCCCTCCTTCTCCTTCAGTATTCTTTGCTTCATTAAATGGTATCACCCGAATCTGCAAGGTCTTCTGATTCTACCCTTTAAGTATTGATAGATTTGTTTACTTTTCCCTGATCCTGCTGTCACCATCCTTTGACTCTTCCCTGATCTGGCACCAAGTCCTACATAGCCTTTCTTCTCTTAACCTTACCCCACTTTATACCATTCTTCAACTACAGTCAGAGCAATCATCTAAAAGCAGGCATCTGCAGGCACCCCCTTGCCTTTGGGATGAAAAACAAGCTCCTTGACATTAGATAATCTCCCTTCACCAACTTTATATTCAACAAATATTTAGTGATTGCTAATTACATGCCAGATGCTGTCCTTGACTTTATTTCTTGCTCTATGTATTCCGTATTTCAGTTTTCCTGAATTTCTTTCCATTCTTCATAAGTTCTTTAAACAGTCTGTTTACTCCACTTGGAATATTCTGCCCTGTTTGTTCAGAATAAAAACTTTTGGAAAACTGCAGGAATTAGCTTAAATATGCCTCTTTATCTGGAAATAGCTGTATTTTCCTTATTAAAATTTGCATTATACTCTGGTGCCTTTGAGGTCTGTGTGTCCTGATTTATGAAGGAGGGTTTGTTTCTTCATCCCAGTGCCTATAGCATTGCCTTGCACATAAAAGTGGCTTATTCGAATTTCATAGAAAATAATAACATAATTAAGAATATATAGTTGAATTTAAATTTTAGGAAAACAGTTATGTAAAATGAGGTCTACTTAAGTTGAAAGACAAACTGGATTTCTATGGGCTACTTCTGTTAAGAATTTAGCAATTTTCCATGTGGGGGAGTTGATTTATATGCTGCATGGAAAATTACTGCGTATTTAAAGCTTATCTTAGAGCTATATAATAAAGCAGCTTATGTTCTAAGTCTTCATGTCATAAATAGGTCCAGAAGGGATTTAAAAAGGCTTAATCCCTTTTTAATACAGCACAAGTCACTGAAGTGAAACTTTCTGGAAGGATTCCTTTTATCTTAGGCAACAGGTAGCTTAGTATATCTACTGGAATTAAAAAATCGGAATTCCTTTGCTCAGAAATGTGGGAGGGATAGTGATTAAGAGGAACAAAATAATATATCTAAGTGGTCAAAAATATGAAAAAATAATTTCCCACATTTTTAAAATTAAGGAAATAACTAGTTATGAAGAGTTGACAGTATATAAGACATGTAGACTGTGTTTCTGAAATATTAAAACAATATTAAATTCAATGACTCTAACATTATGTGTATTACATTGACCATTAATATCATATGAATAAAAGTCAGTTGGATTAGTTATGTATCTTTCTATGGGTTCAGTGGATTGCATAGTTTATATGTCTGTGAAATCATATTGAAATTCAGTTTTTGTGACCTTTAAAAAATTTTATGTAAAATTTTAGCATATAATCTTATCATAACTATTTGGAGTAAGGCAACACTTTTATAGATGATCAAAGTATACAAAATTGCATAAAATTTATTAATTTACCTTTTCATCATTATTTATACATCACATTTATTAACAGTCTGACAAATAAGAAGTCTATAATAAAATAATATTTATTTATTTACAAACATTTAAATGTCTGCTGTGCATTTGGGAATTTTGGTTCTTGAATACAAAGAGTGACTCTGTACCCAAGTGGCCCACAATTCCTTTCAATGAAAGGTAAATATATATTTTACCACATATATCCATGTTACATATGTTATATATATACATATTTCATATATAAAACAACTGTAACAAATATAATTATTTTAAGGCTGACAGTTGAAGGCATGGGAAATTTTACTTTAATTTTTCCAAATATACTGTTCTTTAAGTCACTACCTCTGTGTAAACATGGAGTACTTTTTCTTTAAGAAGTACCAAATAGGGCTGGGAGTATAAGTCAGTGGTAGAGTGCTTGCCTAACATGAGTGCAGTCCTGGGTTTGATTACCAGAACTGAAGAAAAGAAAGTACCATGTAAAATTAGACAAAATATAAACATATATTAATTACTATTAGTGATAAATATATTTTAGAAATAATTGTAAGAAAACAGATTTGCATTAAATCAACAATTAGAATAAACTCATTTAACAACAACATATTAATGGATTACTTCACACAGTGCTGTACAAGGCCCTGGACATAGACAGTAAAACCAAAAATAAACATGGTCTTTGTCTACACTGAACTTTCAGTTTAGTGGAAGAGCAGAAAATAAATGATCGTGTATGATCATTGGTGTAGCTGGTTCATAACAAAACCATTCTAAGGTGGACAAGAACAGATTACCATAGAAAAAGAGGCTAAAAGGAAACCTATTAGAGGTTGCATAGTCAGGAAGGACCTTCCCACAGTGGACAATTTAACAGGAGATAGTGTTAGGTAAGGCAGTGGTGATGAAATTTTTCTTCTAAGAAGATTTTTATAGCTCCTATGTATAGAATGGTTTGAAGGTGAGAAAATTGGATAGCTATTCTTGCTGTAGAGCAGGTAAGTGATATGGGTAGCTTGAACAGTGGCAGTGGTGGGGCAGAGGGTGAGAAGTGAAAATTAATGAAGGAACAAATGTATAACTGAAAATGATACTTTTAAAGCAGGTGTCTCCATGTGTTTGGATTATCTATATTCATTGGTTAAGGTTCTACGATGCCCTATACACCGAATTAAATTCTTACAAGCACTAAAAGGAAATTTTTAGAGAAAAATGAAATGCATTACCCATATTTTTAAAACTTTGAGATTAGTGAAATCAAATATAGTTTATTAATTCCAGGTATGATAAAAACTCTAGAAATCTCCAACATGTCTGTTTTCTTTGTGAAAGTTATTCGAGAAAAGTTAGTAAATGCTGTACCTTATTCAGAAAAGCTAATAGCCAATTGCAGCAGAAATTTAAAACATGAATAAATACCTACACATAAGTTTCTGTGATTTATTCATATGACTTTCATATTGATTAACAGATACTAGGTTCCTTTATTATTGAATCAAAACAGTATACATAAATAAATAGTGTACATAAATGGTAATTTTTCACATATTACATGTTCCACTTAAGTTTTTTTACTTGGCTAATCTGCATTGATGCCAGTTAAGTATGTTAATAGGGATGTCTTAAAAGTAAATTTGACCTTATAAATTCTCTTGGTAACTCACTAGCACTTAATATCAGTTTACTGTAAGTAAATAAAATTTTAGTTTCTTTTAATTTTGATATTTACAAAATAAGTCCTATATAGAATAAGTGGAAAATTTTTAAAAGTTATAAAATATCAAATGCTACTCTCTATAAAATATCTTGTAGAACCAGAGAAGTGCTGCATGCTTTGGGGAAGTTTAGTCCAACCATATTACATGGCAGGTAGCACAATAGATATTAGACTCAGCCTAGCTCTGAGATTCGTGCCACTATTTTTAAGCTATATTACCATGTATGAATTATATATAATAGATAAAATCTATTTTTAAGCTATATTAAGCTATATTACCATGTATGAATTATATATAATAGATAAAATCATTTCATTGGTTTACTTCAAGAGTAAAATTAAGTGTGCAGGGACATACTAAGCATCATTATCTTACTATTTTGTCACAGACAGGGACTGGGGATATGTTGGAAGAATAGCACCATATGACATATGTTCTCTGTTTAATTTACAAACTGCCTATCTAGACTCTCTCTGAAGGATCTTCTCTTCATTGCTTCTTTGACCTTGGTCGAGTCAACTCCTTTGCACTTCAATTTCCTCATCTGCTAGATGATGTGCTTATTTGACTTCCTAGGATTGTTTTGGCTCCAACATGGCATGATTCAATGAAATGGAAAGTCAGTATATTTGGCTTTAGTAACTTTATTCAAAGCACAAATATTAAAAAGAATTAATCTCATCCTATTATGAGTTTTCATTTACTCCATGGAAATAATCATTTGGAATAAATCATTTTGGAACTGCTGTTTGATCCAGGTATTCGGTAGAAATCAATAGCATGGCATTTCAATTTTGGACAAAATTCAGAACTCATTAAAGCACCAGTGTTACAGACTCATATGAGATTCCTGATGAATCTTAATGTAGATAACTCAGTTAATTAAAGTAAATAAGGTTGTACTTTATTAAACTTGTAAGACCAAAACTGCAATAAAATGATCTGTACAGAGCCTGTTGATCTTTGTTGGAGAACATACTCTCAGAAAGCCTCAAAGACTTACTTTGTTCAGACTGCAACTTTTATGAGCAAATGTGATATTCTCTGTTGCTAGATCTCCGCATCAGAAGACAGCATTCCTCTGAAAGTGTTTCCAGTATCAACAGTGCCACAAGCCATTCCAGCATTGGCAGTGGTAATGATGCTGACTCCAAGAAAAAGAAAAAGAAAAACTGGGTAAGCCCTCATCACCCATCTAATTAAATAGCTTATTCTGGTATAAGGACTTAGGTTTTTTTCTCTGGAGCTTTAAAAGTCTGCAGCAATTGACAGACTCCCATTCAAGTACCTCTGGCACCTCAAATGTTGCACTAATCACCGAGATTAGGCTGGCATGGTGCTGAAGAGCATATATTCTGGAGTTAGAACTAAGAGCAGGGTTTTATTGTCAGGGTGAAGAGGAAGAAGATGATAAAGATGATGGTGGTAGTGGTTGGTGGTGATGGTGGTGATGGTGATGGGAATGATGGTAATGGTGGAGGAAAAGGAAAATTGGAGTTGATAATAGGAAAGAACAGACATTGAAAGCTAACACCACACACACCCCTGGAATCAACAGGGGCTACAGGGTGAATAAGATTTTTCCCCATAAGAAACCACTGCATTAGTCTGTGTTGTTTTTTGTTGTTGTTACCAGTAGAACATACTGGAAAATGCAGAAATGAACTTTAACAGGACTGGACCTTAAATTTGCTAGAGATATTATAATTTATGATAATATTAAGCAACCACTAAAAACCTGAGGGGAAGATGTGGTCACTGCAAAAAGTTTGAAAACAACTAAGTAAAAGTTTTGGTATTTTTGTTTTAAACCACCGAGACAAAGGTACATTTTAAATAAATACAGTGCTAGATGAAATCCAACACAAAACTATATAAAGATATTACAGGAATGCTTTCTGTAAATAATGAAAAAAGTCTCATTTGTTTAAAAAAATGTTTATGCAGGTAATATTTTAAAATACTGATCAGCCTTCATTCCCTTGATTTGTAATTCCACACTCTTTCATGTTTCTGCAAGGTGAACTCTAGAGGAAGTGAGGTCAATATAAAACCATGGACAATTTGGCATGCATCTATACAAAAAACCCTACCTTGGCATGAATGCTATTCATTTTGGCAGTAGGCTTTTATACCTTTTAAAAACAGATTACCTTGTATGTCTTTTCTTTGTGTCTTTTCATTTTAATCTCAAATTTTAAGGAGAAGTAAAACCACTTTCTGAATAGAGCTGTAGGGGATACCAATTCTGGTTTTGAATAGTCTGGGAATTGAAAATTTGAATAGAAAATCACAATTAATGAAGTGTTAGGTGAATTTGATTTCATTTTGCTTTTTAAGTTTGTACTGTCAGCAGGATATGACTTGATTGTAGCGCTAAAGTGGCCATTTAAAACAAATTGCCTTGAAGAGAGAAGCATTGGGAATGGAGATCCCTTCAAGGTACTTAGTTTTAAATGAGTGCTCTGATAGCCATGCCCTTGACCTTGCACTATTTAAAAGCCTTCCATGTTTGCGCTGTGCTTTATTAATACAAGAATAAAAGGAAAAAAACAACATGCAGTATCTTTTTTTTTATTTATTTTTTTTATTTTTTAGAGATATTGTGCTGCAACTGTTAATACTCTGCTTATATATACTGACCCCAGGCAGTGGCTAGGTGGCACCTGCAAACTAACGCCCCAAAGCAAAATCCCTCCAGGTGCAAACAGACAGGAGAGGTAATTTCTGTCCTTCTTTCAGCTGAGAAGTTCTTTCAAACAAGCCTTTGGAAAGAAAAAGTCCACCAAGCCCCCATCTTCACATTCAGACATTGAAGAACTTACTCATTCATCTCTCCCGGCATCTCCCAAGTTGCCCCATAGTGCTGGTGACTGCGGTTCAGCATCCATGAAGCCCTCTCAATCTACCTCAGCGTAAGTCACTGCCTTTGCAGGATGCTGACCCACTTTTTAAAAAACAGCTTCAGGCCAAGTCCATGTTTATGTTCTAAATGCAATCAGTTGTACTTTTGCAACTACAGCACCATATATGTACCCGTCATTTTCAAATCTTACTGAGAAAGGTAGACAGCATTTGTCTTTGTTTTTGTGATCTCATTTTCTACTTTTTTCAGTCATCCTTACTTGTTTTCACTTGCATTTACCCATGTATCTGTCTAACTGTGCGTACATGCAGGTCACCTCTTATCTGGCCACCAAAGAAACGACAAAATGGCCCTGTGATCTACAAGCATAGATCCCGGTAAAATGGAGTGATGCATGAAAACTGCAAAGATCCAGTTTCTAACCTAGCAATATTTGCTTTTGTGTGTTTTCTAAAATTACTTGCATGCATTACAACCACAAATACCTTCTCCTTGTTTTTGTATTAAAATTTTGGTTTTCTAAAACCAACTTACATTCCAGTGTTCTTTGATTCTATCAAATAATCGAACAAGACATGTCTTTAGTAGCCCACTTTTAGATACCACAAGAAAGAACATAACATTTAAAAGATAGAAATACTTTTTGATGAAATGATTCTCTTTGTTTCATATACTGTTTAAATCAGATTTTATTGTAGGCTCATGACAATGACTATTATAGAACTGTCATGTAGAACAAGGCCACTGTGCTTTGGCTACATAATTTCATTATTATATAGGAAGGAAGATAGCGTCTTGCCATTTTGTGATTAACAATCTAGTGTTCAAGTGTTAAATGGAGAATGCATTAGTTAATATAAAGCAAATTTTTTTGGCAGATTTATTTTAATGATGCTATTCAAAAAAAAAATAATAAGAAGAATATAGCATTATATGACCTTCCAGTAGCCCCAAGCTAGCCTCTTGCATAGGCTGAGGTCTGAAATTTTTTTCATTAGCTATAATCTCCTGAATCAGCTGGGCCTAACAGGAAGATTATACAACACTCATCCATTATTTAAAAGTCCAAAACTAATTTTTCTAAATTATTTTCTATAATATTTACATTGGATTTTCATTACAACTGGAAAATGGTGTTGAGGCAAATATGGTTATTGTTTGTACAATTCTACAAAAGGAGAAGTTTACATTTTGAGGCTTGACTCTTAAAAAAAAATTCTTTTTTTAAGAGTTGCCAATGGAGATTTAAGTCCCTTGAAAAATATAGAATAAAATATAGTAATATTATGACTCTTCTACCCTGATTTTGTGGACAGAATATAGAGATGTCAGCAACCAGGAATTTTGAGGATCACTTTATATTCTGTATGTTAGTAGATTGTTTTTAAATTTTAAATTTCAAAAAATAAGGAAAAAACAAGATTAAAAGAAAAAGAGAACTGCTTTCAGTTTTGAACCTATAAAATCGTTATGGTTAATAAAACTATTTCTCTTTTTCTCTAGGTTTTCTCAGCAAATAATTTCTGTACCTGCTGGGTATTGTGGCAGTTCAGCCTTTAAAAGAGGCATTGTTTTCCCTAATCCTCTTGCTTCCCAGACCACCGATTTTGTGTTTGTTTCTTTCTTCAGGATCTGTGAATGCACAGAGGCTGAGGCAGAGATAATTCTGCAGCTGAAGAGCGAGCTCAGAGAAAAGGAATTAAAATTAACAGATATTCGGTTGGAGGCCCTCAGCTCTGCTCATCATCTTGATCAGATCCGGGAAGCCATGAACAGGATGCAGGTCTGTGCTGAAGCACCTTCAGGGAACAAAATGGAGAGAGAACAATGCTGCCTTTATTCTTCTCTCAGTTATTATGCAACAGATTCCATTTTTTTAAATCCCACTGTGGACATGTCCTCTGTTTATTCAGTCTCACAACTCAGTTCTTAATACTGAATAGAGAATTTTGTCAAATCCAGGGTTGGATGGGGGAGAACAAACTGGCCAGTTGAACTCAGGGGCCATTCAAAATGCTTTTACCAGTGATTGGATTAGGGCCAAGAGCTAAGTGTTAAAGAAACTACTGTAGTTTTTGGTTCTTTATTTTTCCATGAGTTACCTTTATGTTGGCTTTCTAACAGTGTTCTTTTGAAATCTGGCTTTCAAATACCTTCGCCTCTTTTCTATTGAAAAACAAAAAACAATGAGGAAACTACACAAATTCCACACAAGATTTCTGAATATTGAAGTTAAAGTGACTTAGAATGCCATCTGTAAAAGTAAAGCTTTCGTATTTTTGGTAGCATCTAAAAGCTAAATTCAAAATCAGTCTGTGTTCAGACTAAGTTTCTATTTTATTACTGTAAACCAGTAAGCACTTCTTACCACAGATGACGGAAATAAGAAAAGCTCATGCTCTGCACACTCATCTACCACTGTATATATCCATAAGAAGGTCTTTATGAGCTTAGTGCCCCATCTTGAGAAAACAAAACCTTTTTCATTTGTTAACTAGAATTATGAAGTAATTTTATATCAATTTATATATTATTTTTGATTTGTCCTGTTTTCCTACTCTCCATGAATTTACAGAATTAAAAATGGCATTATTTGCCTAAGAGATTTTAATATCACTTTTAATATGAAAAGGGTTAGGGTCTATTGAATTAAGATTTATGTTATTCTTAATTCAAATGAGAAATTAGATCAAGTCCAAAAAATAAAAACTACTCAAATTTGGATATTTTTTAAAAATTAGGGTTGGGGTGTACCTCAGAGTAGACTGCTTTCCTAGCATGCTTCAGGCCCTCAGTTTAATTCCCAGCACATAATAATTATTATAATAATGGTGTCTACACTTGAGAATATAGAAATGCGTATATATGTGAGAGACAAAGGTCAACCCCTTGTTTAAAAGGAAATCCTCTTTTCATAATTTGTTTGCTTATCGAAAGCATCACCACATGCTTTAACAGAGAAATGGAATACAAGCCTTGGTGCTACATTCTCATCAAACTAGCTCAAATTTTTCACATTTTCCATCTTAACAATAGAATGAAATTGAGATACTGAAGGCTGAGAATGACCGGTTGAAGGCTGAGACTGGTAACTCTGCAAAGCCTGCACGGCCACCTTCTGAGTCCTCTAGCAGCACCTCCTCTTCCTCTTCAAGGCAGTCCCTCGGGCTTTCTCTCAACAACCTGAACATCACAGAGTCCATTACCTCAGGTGAGCTAGTACACATGCCCATCCAGCCCAGTGCAGGTGGGGACAAGCCTGGAATTTTGAGAACAGTACCCTCTCCTGAAAATGTTAACATTAATTATTGGAAATGATCCCATTTTTATCTTACAAATTCATTCTACTTGTGGTTTTAAAAGCACATAACATGTGAAACAGGAAATCTTAGAGACACAAATTTCATACCATTTTTTAAAATATCACTTTTGCTTGGGAAGTGCTTCCTCCATGATTATGATGAATAAGATGAAGAAATAATAAGTATTTTCAGTGATGATCGCTAGTACTCATGAATATAATAATAATAACTCAGTGCAACTTAATAGAATTTTCAGGGTACAGAGTCAGTTCCTAAATTAGACTAGATGATCCTGAATGATGTTGCCTAGAGAGAACATAATGCTGCTACATCATCCAGTCTGCAGTTCTATTAAATTTTCAACAAACTGTAAGAACATACTGGATTCAACAGTCCTAATGATCGAACAAGGGTACAGTTTTGATTTGATTGCAAATGGAATCATATGACATAATTTCATCCTAATATCTGTTGAACTGTTCAATTATGAAGTATAACTGCTTCTATGACATTGAATCATTTCAGGATATAAGATTTAGTTTAAGAAATGTTTACTTGAGGATCTGGGGTGATTACAAAATACAACCACCAGATGACGCTTGAAAACCAATAGTGCTCATGTTCCTGGATAATTTTATATGCCAGTGTAGAACTGAGACACTGTGCTCCTTGCCTTAAATCACATTGAAATTTAGAAGGAGAAGAAGTAAAGGGGAGGAGGAGAAGCAGAAACATGAAGATTAGAAAAATGATACAGCATGCTGATTTTGATTACTTTTTTTAATTATATCTCTTCAAAAAGTAAAAATTTTTAAAGTTCTATTATGGCTGTCCTCACATTATACACTGAGGTCATTTATATCTAAAAGGCAAGTTGGAATGTTTATAAACATTTGGGATCATAACTTACTCCCCCCACCAAAAAACCAAGCAAAATATTTAGATCTCTCCCTCTACGCTTGCTGTTTTGCTGTTTTACCAGAAACATTTTCTTAGCTGATTGTCCTATCAATATACTGAGAGCAGGGAAGACCTCAATAGGATTTAGAATAAACACAGAGGACTGAATCACAAAAGAGCAAAACTTACTAAGCATGATAAAATGCTTTAAAAGTGTTATCTCATATGCTCAATAACCCTGCAAACTAGATGTTATTTAAGTCCATTTTACGGATCAAATGACCAATACTTAGGAAAGTGACACAGCAGTTTTGTTTTGTTTTGTTTTGTTTTGTTTTTCAAGATCATGTAACTAAGAAGTGGAAGAACTAATATATGAATTCAATCTGGATGAATCCAGTGCCTGAACTTTTAACTATGGTGTTAATTTTGCTTCAGGTAGCTGTAGCCACATATACAGAAGTCAAGCACAGTCACTCATTTAATGGAAAATCTACCCTACTGTTATGAGGAGTAAGACCTGTTCCAAGTCAAACTTGAGCAGATATGTGGATCAGCAATCCAGTTAAACCCCTTGCCAAGGATTACAACCTACTTCAACATCACCTCCTACATTTGCTCTTACAAAAGGTTTTTTCATTTATTCTCATTGACCAAACCTCTTCACCTTCACCTGCCCAGCCTTTCTCACCTTCTGTTCTTACCTCAGACATCACCTGCTCAAGGAACCCTTCCAGGATTGCCTATAGAGCGTCCTCCCTTCAGTTTCTGCTTCACTGACCTGTTGATTTCCTGCACAGTACAAAACATTCTGAAACTACCTACTTGAGAATGTATACTCCAAAAGAGCAAGGAATTCATTTTCCTTCTCACTTTGGTATTCATTCTCAATGCCCAGCATACTCTCTGATATCTTGTAGGCTTAATAGGTATTTGTTGAATATTTGTAAGTAGTTGAGCATAGTACTAATAAAGTAGTTTGGACATGAATTACAAGAAGTTTATGTATGAACAGCCAATGGAAAACTACTCTAATTTTCTGAAATTAGAAACAAGAAAATTAACATTTAAGGGAGAGATTTTTTTGGGGGGTGCAATATTCATACATATGTATGGGATACGTTATGGTAATTCAATACAGGTATACAATGTGTAATAATCAAGTCAGGTAATAAGCATTTTCATCTCATCAAACATTAATCATTTCAATGTGTAGGAATTTTATACTCTTCTAATGACTTTGAGATATATCATAGATTGTTTTAGTCTATGGTTATCCTGTTCTAGAAAGGAACAAGAAATAATTCTTCCAGAGACTTTTATTTCTGAGTAAGATATATGAAAAATTAAAGACTATAAGGATATTAATCTATGAAAATAGTTAAATCGCAGTACAGGAGATTGTTGTTGATGAATCAAAAATTTCTAGTGGAAATTTTCATATGCCTCCAGCTCTACAAAGTTGTTTTTCAGCAGAAGGTCCTCATACCATTTTTTGACTCCTTTCTCTGCAAAATTAACTATGCTTAATTACTAATATAATAGGAGCCATTCCATTTTCAGGATCCATCTTATTTAATTGTTTCTAGGATGTTGTAATCACAGCCATCATCTCTATAAAATTATAGGCAGAGCAATTGAGTCAGCTTGTTACCAGGCACATGTGTTCTTTAGCAGGTAACTGAGTTTCCTGTACTCATAGGACACTATCTTCAAATTAAGCATGGCTCAATAATAGCATCATTATTGAAAGAAAGCATATCTTTGGGATAGTTTTTCATAATAATTTTCCAAATATATTGTACCTGGTTGTGTCACTGGAACAAAAGATCTTGAAAATTAATCTTTAATCACATTTAAAAACTGATGCTTTAAAGGTTGACCAGCTTTATCATGTTTCTGTAACTTATAGATGATTACTAGAAACATCATATTGGTTTTGAAACTAATAATCCAAGTATCCAGGAGATCAATAATTAATATACGTATGTAGGGAAATATAAGGTCATGGTTAAAATTCAATAATAGTACCTAATAATGGTAGATAAAAGACAAGCAGTAATACAACTGAATATATGCCTGAAAATAATTTCACTTGACAGTCAATCTCAGCACCTTTGCATTGGCAAATTATATGAATATTGAGCTTGAATATTTTAGTTTGGATAGAAAGATTGGATTGCTTTTCACTTTGTTACAGTTATAATAGTGACTATTACTTAGGTATTACTCAGACCTGTGTGTAATAGAAAAAAGGGTGGGGGCTATTTCTTCATCCAAAGGAAATGATCCAACACTTGGATAAAGAGCTTTGGAAGCAGAAATAAGTTCTTAGATTGAAACATGAGCCCAACCACATAATTCATCTTCTTGTAAATGGAGGTTTTTCAGAGCAGTTTGGCCAGAATGGGAAGCAGTTGCACCGAACAGAATAAAAATGGAGAAAGCAAAGCAGTAAATAAATCTGAGCTAATATTACTTTTTTAATGTGTGTTTTTCTCTTGAAATCTGGTAGATATTTTGCTAGATGATGCTGGAGATGCAACTGGACACAAAGATGGCCGCAGTGTGAAAATTATAGTCTCCATAAGCAAGGGCTATGGTCGAGCAAAGGTATTTCTTTAACTTTAAATTCTTTATTATAACTAGAGGGTGAGAATTCCTATAAGTTAAATTTATTTTACATTTGAATATTTGTTCTAATAAATATCCTATTGAAGATGTTTGCCTTGGTATTACCTTAATAGATTATATAAGCATAAAAGGTAGAGACATCACCATAAAAGTATAAATGTGTCTCCTAGGTATCACATTTTCACTCTTTTGAAAACAGTATTGATTGTCAACACCCTTCACTACTAAAACTTACAAAAAATTTATTTCCTTGACATAAACAACTTGTTTACCATACTCTTTGATTGTCACTTATACATTATAGGTAGTGTTTATGATGTGTAGTAACATGTCACTAGAGCGCTGTCAATATGACCTTTCTACAAAGAGAACACTGTAAGATGAACGAATATTAGGGACATCCAAAAGACATTCTACTGAATCAGTAGACTATATATTCAGTAGTATTTAGCAGGATAAATTCCATTGATGCTATTAGTCTGCATCATTTCTAAACAAGATCCTAACTGATCAGGCAAGTATTTTAACTTTTAGATTAAAATATTCCTTAATTTTAGCTCTTTCTCAAAACTAAAAAGACTTCAAGTTGAACTTTTAGTTGAGTAGCCAATAATATAAATTTGTAAATATCCTACTTTTTCCCCATCAAACAACAACACTTTAGAATTTTAAACAATATAAGGACTTGAGTCTGAAAAGTGAGATAAAGCACTTGTGAATTTTCATGTTGAGCAAATGTTCCAAGGATCCAGTGCCATAAACTTCATGCTTGAACTTCAGGTTTGTGCCTACTCTTCCCAAGTGGATCATTATGTTTAATAGTCTCAGTGAAATCTAAAGTAACTCTAATTTAAAAGCAGCTGTTACAAAGCATTGTATAAGCACTCATTCTGACAGCATTAGCAACATTGGCAAATAAATTTTTCTTTTTGAAGTAATTCTAAAGGACCATGTCTTTTAAACATTTCTTTAAGCATCTAAGAAAGTAGTCATCTTAGTGTGGTACAATTGCCATGGCAAAATACCATAGAAGTGGAGGTTTAAAAATCAGAAATGTATTTTCTCACAGTTTTAGAGGATGGCATATGCAGGATCAGGATTCTGGCCCATTTGGTTCCTGGTGAGGGCTCTCTCCTTGGGTTCCAGATGGTCAGCTTCTCCATCTGTTCTCATATGACCTTATGTCAGTGTCAATGGGAGGGAAGGTGAGAGATGCCCTCCAAGGCCATTAATCTGATCATGAAGGTCTCACCCTCATGATAAAATCCAAACCTAGTCATTACCTCCCAGAGACTTCATCTCTACGTACCATCACATTGGGGGATTAAGACTTCCCCATGTGAATTGGGAGTGAACACAAGCATTTATTCTGTAACAGTACCAGTCAGTTGTGGGTTTCTCCACTATTTTCTTAAAGAATATACTGGCTTTTAATTGAGGTTATATCTCAATAATGCTCATCATGATTTGCACATATAGGGTTAAATATTATAGATAAAGAAACTGAGGCCTTGAGTCAGCTAAATGATTTACCTAAAGCCATATTTCTTAAGTAGGTGGGAGATGTTGTGCATTATAGAATCCATGTCTTCTAACCCTTGACTCAGTGATTATTCTACCAACCTTGAATGGCCACCTAATTGGTGACTAGAAACAGGATTGTAATATATCCCAGTCAATATTAAAGAGACTCCAGTCAAACCACAAATCCTGTGTTGTTTACATTTCTAATATTTCTAGAAATTCCTCAAAACCACCTCACTCTACAAAATATATATGTACATACACATACATATACACACACACATGCACATTTTGAACCATTATGTGCATTATAAAAGTTTTCTCTGACAGTTTCTTCGAAATACTGAATTTTATGATAAATTGACAATTGGACATGTTTTATAAATATGCAAATATCAAACTCTTATGAACAACATTTCTTACATCTAAATTGAATGGTAATAAAATTAAAGAATGAAAAAAACTAAGCATTGAACTTATCAAAGATAAGATCACAGAATAGTAAGAGAAAGTTCAAAGATTCATATGATGTAGTACTTTGCTGTCTCTTTCACCCTTTTCTTCCCCAAAAGCTTCTTCTTGTAGGATTGTACCAACTGTGTTAAATTGCAAGGCCATTCTCTCTGATTCACCTCCCCTTTCCTTTCTACTGAACACATCACAAATCATTTTCTTTGACTTAACACTTCATCTGATGTCTTCTTTCCTGTTATTGTTGCTACTGCTATTATTTTATTTGTTTGGCTGGTTAATTTGCTAGGTTCATATTTTGTTTTTGTATAACCCTCCATGTATATCTGTTACTATAGAACTTGCAGGTTTAATAATTTTTTTGTGTGTCAATCACCAACTACATCAATAAGTTTTAGTAGGAAATATATAGTAATAAGATGCATAGTTGAAGTTTATCTTACTCTGTTTTGTTCTTAGGATCAGAAATCTCAGGCATATTTGATAGGATCCATTAGTGTTAGTGGAAAAACCAAATGGGATGTCTTAGATGGTGTTATTAGGCGTCTCTTTAAGGTGAGTTATACGAGAAAGCCTGATGTTAAATGTTCTTCTGTGTTCCTTTTCACCTGCTTTACTTCACTTTCATAGATAGCATAGACACATCTGCTTTTTTTTCCTCCTCCATTTGAAATACAGAAAACCTCTCCATTTCTGCTGCTTAATATTAACAGTTCTTACATTACCCATATCTAAAATTTCTGACAACTAGCTTTATATCCCTGTTTTGTATTTGTTGCAGATTTGTCAAACCTGTTTGGACTGACTTTTCCATGTGTACCATTTTAGGAATATGTACTTCGAATCGATACATCCTCCAGCCTTGGTCTGAACTCTTGACTGCATTGCCAGTTACTGTATAGGAGACTTAATTAGATCCCAGAACCTCGAAGTGCCTGAACTGCTGCCGTGTGGGTACCTTGTTGGTGATAACAACATCATCACTGTGAACCTGAGAGGTAATCATGAAAGTGAAAAGTACAGTTGTAACTTTTTTTTTTTTTTTTTACCAATATCCTTCTCTTCTTTTTTTTTTCAGGTTTCCTTCAAGTTTTTATGTTTGCAAATTACAATAACACTTGAATAGTTTTAGTATAAAGTGTCCATGTTGATTTTTTAAATATGAAAACCTTACTAAAATCACTAAAGACTACAGGATTTTAGTTTTTTTTGTTTTTTGTGGGTTTTTTTTTTTGAGTTCTGGGATGTAACACTTAGAAGAATACAATTCTGAAAATTCACCAACTTGCAAAAAAAGAAATGTAATTTAAAGAATTCAAAATTCTAGATTTTCTCTATTATCATTTTTTACCAGAGGAAAACTGGAAAAAAAGTATTGTGTGTTCCAAAGTAATATATTCATTTCCATATTTTAAACTTATAAACGTGTGTACTCAATAATTATACACTGGGGATATAGAATGTAAGTAAAAGTCTGGTGAGTAGCACAATCTTATAATCCCAGAGACTCCAGAGGCTGAGTCAGGAGGATCACAAATTTAAAGCCAGCTTCAGCAATTTAGAGAGGCCCTAAGTAACTTAGTGAGACCCTGTCTCAAAATAATAAATAAAAAGGGCTAAGAATGTAGTTTAGTGGTGAAGTGTCCCTGGTTTCAGTCCCTGATATGAAGGAAGAAAGACAGAGAAACAGAGAGAGAAGGAATGAATGCAAGTTAAGAATCAGTAATGAGAAATTCTGCTTTCTTTGCTTTGGATGATGTGACTAATTATGTATACTTGTCTCCACAATTCTTTGTTTGTATATGTTCAAGAATCAGAATGCATCTCTATAAACTGTAGGTTAATAGAGGAATTTATCAATATTTGATTTTATGATTAAGGTAATTGGGTTAGTAAAAGGAGATACTGTTGTTGCCCTTCCTAATTCTTTGCCTAACATTACAATTTGTATTCTTCAATTGTTCAAGTGTTTGTACAGCTGGGATGAGACATAGAAGGTAATAAAGAGAAGAGCGAAAGAGTGAGAAAAACAAAGAACACACACACACACACACACGTGTGTGTGTGTGTGTGTGTGTGTACTTCCCATTTATTCTTAATGAGACTAATTGCTTTCAAAGGGAAGGAAGACTTTATGAGAAAAGTTTTAATGCTTCCATTTCTCTCTGGAGACATGAGTGGAAAACATGAAGTAGTCAGTGGAGGGAAGCCTGAACAAAAAGAAACAGCTTGTTTTCATTTGGCTATTCACTCTGCCTTCTTATTGATACACTTTCCGTCTCAAATTGACCACATATGTTTGTGGGATAGAAATATCTAGATAATTATTTTGCAAGGACTGCATTCCTATGGCTTACAAATCTCTACCAATGATCTACACCTTTTTTTTTTAATATAAAACAGTAAACCTTGTTATTACTCTCTTTGTTTCTTCCGTCAGGGGTAGAAGAAAACAGTTTGGACAGTTTTGTTTTTGATACACTGATTCCTAAACCAATTACCCAAAGGTACTTTAACTTGTTGATGGAGCATCACAGAATTATACTCTCAGGACCCAGTGGTACTGGAAAGACCTATTTAGCAAACAAACTTGCTGAATATGTAATAACCAAATCTGAAAGGAAAAAAACAGAGGATGCAATTGCCACTTTTAATGTGGATCACAAGTCAAGTAAGGTAAGTCACAGAATCCAAAGATAACAGCTGTTCTTTATCTGCAAATGTCTTAAACAATCAAGTTTTACAGTTGTGTGAGACTTCCATATTGTACATGAAAAAAAAATCCATTTCTTTGAGTAAAGCTATAATCTTGTTGATGAACAAGCTTTGCTTTATAAACTTGAACAAAACTGCTATTTTCAATAACATTCGGTTATCAGGAACTGCACAAGGCCTTGGGATTGTGCAGAATGAAATGGCAGAGCCCTTGTTGCCTGAAATTTTTTAGACATCCATTTAGGAAATGTTATAGTAGAAAAGAGGTTTGTGTACAGTGTTATGGAAGCAAGAGGGAGAAATAACTCTACTTGGAAGAATCAGAGCTTTATAAAAAGGCAATACTTGGTCTGAGTATCAGTTGATAAACTGGAATTAAATGGGGTGTTTCAGCAATGAGGATTTGGGGATAAGTAGAATATGTTAGGCAGAAAATCTGGGAGAGCAGCAGTTTGCTTATGTCAGATTCTTGAAGGAACTGTATTTGAGAACCTTAGGAAAATAAGCAGTGGTCCATTCTCCCCATCACCTGTGGTCTGAGATGCCACACTCATCAGCCTGAACACTCTAAACCATTATGTAGATGTGAGGAGCTCTACAGTATAGCCAGTACTTTTACACATGCTAAGTAAAAACAAAGAATACTAAAATAAATTAAGAAAGATAAACAGATAAATAAATAAATAGTGAAGGGCTAACATGTTCTTCACACTTGTTAACTTTACTAGTTTTATTTATTAGAGTTTGAATCAATGCCCCCTAAGATTCTCTTGGGAATTCGTAACTGTTATAAACAATACCTTGAGAGAACCTCAAAGACTTTGAGTTTTACTACTTTTTTGAAAGATAACCTGCTTTGATGATCTAAACTGACCTAGTCTCTCAGAAAGCTCAGGTCTGCAGATTTTAGAAATAAATATGACTCACAAACCTGTTGGATTCATGAAATAACCAGATATATAGCTTAGTGTTTAAGTCATGAACACAGGCCACTTGTAGGATTTAAGGCCATTACTGAATTTCCTTGTTCCTTCACTTTGTTTTTTTTAAATCTGCAAAATGGAGGAAATAGTAGGGTTGTAGGAAGGACTAAATGAGTGTGTGAGTGAGTGTGTGTATATGTGTGTGTGTGTGCGCATGCACCCGCAATGGAGATAGATACAGAACCACACAAGTGGCGAGCATAGTATTAATTATATAATACTATTATATAATAGTATTATATAACTATTAATTATTTCATCATAGCCTTTGGATTCCAATTCAGATTTCTTGCACAAATATATACCACACATGTACATGCACACAAACATACACTCTCCCTTGTTAAAAATTGTTTTGTGTATATTCTTCAAGAGTAGCAATGATGTACATAAAATACAATGGGATGTCTTAAAAGTTAAATCAACACAGCCTGTAGATTCTGAATATTACCTTGGACCTCAGCACTATTCGAATTGTGGCTGAACCACTCATTGTTGTTTCAACTCAATAGAAGCATAACTCTAGAAATGGGATACTTGACTCTTCTCTGAGCCAAGTAGGAAGAGCACAATTGGTTGGTTGCTTCAGCCAACATGTTTAATGCTTCCTGCTATTTTGTCTCCTTGTATCTTGACAGAAAAGCCTTTCAAAACATTTTTTTTCTTTCCGGCAAAAAAAAAGATGAAATGATTGAAGTCTCTTAGGTATCCTCAGTGTTCTCTTTGGTTTTTCTCAGTGTTGATATGCCAAAACTCTTCACAAATTCCTCAATGAAAAATAAATAAATAAATAAATAAATAAACAACAAAGCAAAACAAAAACACTGGTTAGAGAATACAAGTTAAATGGATTTATAAGAAAAAACCAATGCACTTTGATAAAGGTGGAGATAACTTAAAATCAAGGTGTGAATTAAATAACTTGATTTTGAGCTTCATTATTATATAGCTTGATGCACTAAAATAAAATGAGTAATTTTCATTAATTATAAAATATACCTCTTCCCAAGATTCATATATTTGTGTATGCACTTATATATATCCTTTTATTTTAGTTTATTAAAAAATATTTTGTGCTGAGAGATATTATTAATAATGTTATGTGGGTATCCTTTTAAATTTTTTGATTATTTCTAACACTCATTTTCTGCTTTTTTAAAAATAAAGATCATTTGTGCCATTGTTAGGTCAGTTCAGTATTTGCTGTTGCAAAATAATGGAATAAAAAAAGCATTTCCAGGAGTGTTTGAATGGAAGTAATGATGCTTGGAAACAGTAATAGGAAGAAACCCATGGGGAAAAATCAGATGGCATTAATCACTGGGAGAACACAAAATACAACTGAAAAATGTTTATTGCTTCTTTATGGCTGTTAGATATGAACGAGCTGTCAGTAATGCTGGATAAGCAGTCATTGCCAGAGACTTTGGCTAATCCTTTCCAAGTTGACATAGAATCCACACTATTTTGGGGAGGCGGGGATTGGTGTAAGTGAGGATGATATTAAAGAAGAGGGAACGACAAGTTGAGATTGTGCTAGGAATAGCTGCTAAGAGTATGGATTGACTAAAGTAAGATGCTAATGAGGAATGAAATGATAAATCCATCCTCTGGAAAAAAATTGGAGCTGTGTAATTCTGATATTTTTTTATGCTATGCCATAGAGAACACTGAAGACATACATCCCTAAAGCACTTACAGATTAAAAAAAAAAATCAAACAATAAACCATCAAATAAAATCTTTTCATGTTTTTGGTACCTCTTCATTTTACATTCTGTTCCTCTTCCCACACTTCAAGCCCTCCCTCAAGCTGCCAGCTGGAATATTTTGATTGAGAGCAGTGCCCATAAACAATTACACTTTGTGACATTTGATATAGCAAGCCCAGAAAGCTAGAGATGGATTTAGTAAAGAATATGTGGCCAGCCAAGGCCACCTGGAATGTTAGGTTGGAAAAGATCAGAAAGTTGGACTTGGCAGATTCAATTTTAGTGTGTCTGGAGTGAAATTCAGAGAAAGCAATGATCAACAGTGTTTATGTAACTATAACTTTCTATCTGTATTTTCAAGGTAGAGATATAGGATTCATCTCATTGTTCATATCCACCTGGTAGATACACCTGCTGTCTTCTACCTAAGTAGATATGGATGTGAAACTTAATGCATCAGTACCTTGATCTAAGATTCCATCCCCATCAAGACAGAGGGAGGAGCGTGGACAATTTCAAAAAAATTATGAATGTTTATGTATCTGCCTGGTTTGTAGCTGTCATTAGATCCCAAGGGATCTATTACCACTCTCAAGAGGAAAAAGAACTACATAACAATGTGATAGCTGTGCTTGTCCAAATTTACCCAGCAACTTCCTAATTACCAAATACAGCCTCTTTTCTCTCTCATTCTAACTGTCCCCCATTTGTGCGCACACACTCTCCCTCTCCCCACACCTACCTCTCTCTCTCTCTCTCTCTTTCTCTCTCTCTCATTATAGCATATTGCTGTAGTTGATCTCCCCTTTATAGAAATTCTTCTAATGTCAGAGTTTTTATTTTCTCCTTATTTCTTTGCTACTTTCCTGGTAAGTTTCTTCTCATTCTCTCATTGACTGCTCTTTCTTCACCTACCACTAAATGCAAATACTCTGCTACATTTCTGTTCTCTCTCATTTTGTTCTCCTTTGGACAGTTCCCATGACTTCAACTTGTGTTGATCTATGCAGTTGACATGAATGGAACACTCTCCCAAGTTTGTAAATTCTCTTTGAGCTTACACATGTTTCCATTCATCTAATGAATATACATGTTTATAAAGGATAACTTCACTTATGAAAGAAACATTAGAAGTGCATCCTTTTCCATTCATCTCAACCAAAACCACCCTCCCTCCCAAAACTAACACCCTCTATCGTGTGAACTTTACATTTGTTTTCTAACTGCTTCATTCACTATTCCCCTAAAATTTCCTTTCACTCTTTTGTTGGCTTTCTCCACTCACATCATAAAAAAACAGAATATCTTTTCATAATTAATTAAAACTCATACAGTGTTTTCCCATTGCTTTCCGAACTAGATCAAAAGTACCACGCTGTTCCCTGTTCAGACCCATACAGTCTCTTGGCTTACAAATGACTTCAGTATTATGTGGCCTGGTCTACTTCCTTCACAATATACTTACCACACTGTTCAGTTACAATTCTATTTTATGTAGGTCCCCAGAGTATTCAATGGTTCTGCATCACCAACAGGAAAATTCCACTGATCTTAACTATTATTTAATATTGGAAACTTTCCTTTCTAATTTATTTACTTTCTAATTTATTTGCTTTCACAAACCTTGTACTACTCATTCTTGCCTACATGATTATCATATTTACCTGCTTCTGCTTTTGATTATTCTTCTCCATTTGGAATGCTCTTCTCCTGTTTTTGAGCATCAAAATATTACCTAATCCTAAAAATAAAGGGTTAGTAGCAAATAATACTGCCACCAGAAATTCTTTTTTAGAAGCTATGATTAATCTTTATGTGCTGTAAACAAAATCTTTGATCTTTGCAAGTAGTATGTTTTTTGACTGTTAATTATAGTTATATATGTACATGCCTAACTTTCTATTCTAGGTAATAAGCTTCTTGAATTTTTTTCCATTTCTATTTAGTCATTATATCCTTCACATTTCTGTTTCCTTTGATTAATAAATTGCTCTCCCCTGCTGACGACAGTCAAGCAAACAAACATATCGGTGGCTCACAGTTGTTCATGTAGTCAAATCCGACTTTCTCTACGTGGATCCAGAGTCTTTGTTTTTTCTTCCATTGTACATACTATTACCATATAGTATATTCTCCTGTAACAACAGAATAATTACTGTTTTGCAAAATACATCATGCCCTCATACTTTCCAACTTTGAATTGTTCTTGAAGTTTTCCTCCACTGTCTCCTGTCATTGAACCTGAAGGCTAGCCACATATTTCTCTTACATCTCCCTGTAGGGCTCTGCATTTCACTAGCATGGTATTGTGATTCACTTGTTGGCCTGCTTCTCTGCTTATCAGCTGTAACTTTCTGGAGCACAGGTTTTAAGTTTTACCTTTGAATCCCTGTGCCAGAGTACCAGGGACTTATTAAGTGCTTGATAAAGATGTGTTGAAAAAACAAATAACTGCAAGCTTTTCAGTTGGAATTTTACTCATTATTCAAGATTCTTCTCAAATCCCATCTTCTCTATGAAGTCCCTTAAGAACCCCCAGTTGGAATTAATCCCTCTGTCTCCTACAGGCCTCCATTAGCCTCTCACAGAATGTTAGGCATGATATTTTTGTAAGTTCATTGTTCATATGTGTGCCTACCTTCTCCCCAAGCTCTACCACTATGTGCTTCAGAAAACTGTCCTTGAAGCTCCAAGCTAGGTGAAATCTCTTCCCTTGACTTCTCAAGTTTCATAAGACACTCTTGATATTATAAGAAATAATTTCTTATATTTAAATTTCAGTGCCTAATATGATACCTTTTAGAGCTCATAGAGGAAGGCAGTAGGATCTAAAATTATAAACATAGTAGAAAGAGAACATTTTATAAATGAACTAATTAATGACTTAAGATAACTAGATGAGTGATAGAAATTTCATTTTCTTTTTTAAGTTAAATGAAATCCTCCAGATTTTTTACTAGTTTTAAACAAATTTTATCTTTATTTCTGATTTTTGGCAACATTTATTTTATGTGACTGGTTGTATTCTATTTTATGGTATCTTTGTTCTGTGACACAACAAAACAGTATCTTAGATATTTAATAAATTAAATATAAAAGTCTTTAATATTTTATATTTAAATTTTATATTTGAACTCAATATTTTATTAACAAATTAATATTACCAAATGCCTCAAGTCCCTTTCACGTCTAGTTCTTAAAGTTGTCTACAGACAGAACAAAGTAGCATTTAGAGTAAGTAGTTCTTATATTTACCTGGCTGCCAGAAATTGGGATTCTGGAACTGTTTTTTTAACCCTGAGCAAGTTATTCAAATTGAAAATGTCATTGTAAATATGCAAATATTATGGAAATGCTCTTACTGATTAGGATAATTCTAAGAAAACTAAATATGTTTCTGGCCTACCCATCTGTGAGAACGGTCAATCACAGAACTGGTTATCATATTTAGATTAAAAGCTATTAGGAGTAGTACCTGTAAAAGAATCAGGAAGCTCAAGAAATTCTAAGTGCTAATATTAAACGATCCTATGAAATACAACGAGTGTTGTCTTTGTTTTAAAATTGCAGCGGTTTCCTAAAAGAGTCTACACAAATAATCTATTATCCATGCTTTAATCAGAGTCCTATGGCTGTGCTTTTAGATGCATGCCCATCTAAATTAATCAAAATTGAAATGTTAAAAATGCTGGTAGAGGGGCTGGGGATGTGGCTCAAGCGTGCTCGCCTGGCATGCGTGCGGGCTGGGTTCGATCCTCAGCACCACATACAAACAAAGATGTTGTGTCCACTGAAAAACTAAATAAATAAATAAATAAATGTTTTTTAAAAAATTCTCTCTCTCTCTCTCTCTCTCTCTCTCTCTCTCTCTCTCTCTCTCTCTTTTAAAAAAAATGCTGGTAGAAGCTTGGAGGTTCCACTTTGGATTTTGTGTATCCATGAAGTTATAACTATGTTTAAATCCACTTTAGTCATTGAAACATCAAAAGCAAGAATGAAGTCTTTATATTTATGGTTTACCATAAGAGTTCATATCTAGGAGGCTGGGGATATAGCTCAGTTGGTTGAGTGCTTACCTAGCATGCATAAGGTCCTAGGCTCAATCTCTAGCACCAAGGAAAGAAAGAAGGAAGGAAGAAAGGAGAGTTCATATCTAGAACTTTCTTTGACTTTTCTTTTGGAACGCAAATCACTGAGAAATATGCCTTCATTTAGAGTTTTGTATTTGCTACAGATACTCTTTTTGCTTATCCTCTTCTGTCTTTCCTTTAAAAATCTTATCTTCTCATTGTTAAATGCTTGTTTTGTTTTTGCTTTATAGAATGTTTTTATAGCTATAGACTGCTCTATGACTTTTAATGAAAAAATATATATATGGATGGAAGATAGATTGTGTTATTCCTAGAATATGAATTGCTTGTCCTTGGTATAAATTTATCATGCATGTATTTGTCTTATTTGTGTTTTAAAGGAATTGCAACAATATCTAGCTAACCTGGCTGAACAGTGCAGTGCTGATAATAATGGTGTAGAGCTCCCAGTTGTAATAATTCTTGATAATCTTCATCATGTGGGCTCTTTGAGTGATATCTTCAATGGTTTCCTCAACTGTAAATATAGCAAATGGTATGTTTATAAAATATCTTGAATTATCAAATATAAAAATGGTCATGTTATTTGCTTTCTTGTGCCTTTTTTAAAATTTTAAAACCTACAATGGATGCCATTAATTTGAGAACCCCTATTTAATATATTTTTACTGTATACCAAAGAATTCATGTATTCCTTAGAAGATCAATTCATTCAAAAACTGTGTCCTAGCATTTTTATTACTTCCTTAATGATGTTATGTTCTACAGACATGCTGAAAGTGTGAGAGACCAATGTCAATGATGGAATAGTTCAAATCAGGGAAATTCATAACTAGAAGGAGATTTTAAAGCTCCAGTTTCCTTTTCAGTTTGTATCAAAGTTTAAATTCAACTCCTGAAGTAAATTTAATTCATTCATATGTGACCCCTCCTGTATTATGTTTTTACTATTTAAAACAAAAGGAAAGGTTAGAGTAAGGAATAAAAAGATCTGAAAACCCACTAAGATTTATTATAGCCTTATCTCTAAGAAAGGACACTTAATTACACAATCAGCATATGTGACATCTATTTTAATGGTACCAAATGTTCTAATTAATTAATCTCTGATAGTGATAAAATGTTAGAATTATATCAGCATAAAGAAGGGTTGAGGGAAGAATACAAACCCTCTTATATTATCTAGAACCTTTAAATAACTATAAAACACTAAAATAGGCATAAGTAATAAATTTGAATACAAGCATAAGAGTTATAAGATGTTAGAGTGGGACAAGACTATAGCCTCTTTACTTTGTAGATGGGTAAACTCAGACTCAAAGAAGGTCTTTCTCCTGCATCCTAATGCCATACTTAGAACCCCCATGGTGACTTCTATTCCAATAATCTTTGTCATTTTCCAATCTAACATTACAAAATGACCCTTTTAAAGCCTACTGTTAAAATGGAATAATCCATATTTATCTTAATAGCTTTCACAGGCCATGTTAATGTATTAGTCATTTTTACCTCTAACACATCTGAATTTCCTATTCTTTATTTTTACCTAGTCCATATATTATTGGAACAATGAATCAGGGAGTTTCTTCATCACCCAATCTAGAGCTGCACCACAATTTCAGGTAAAGATTAGTCAAAGGATGTTTTTGTTTCTTGGTTTCTGGGTGTTTTTTTTGGGTTGTTGTTGCTGTTGTTGTCCCCACCACCCCCCCACTCCTGCCCCATGGTGTTTCTTTTTGTTCGTTTCTGGTGGTTTGTTTGTTTGTTTCTTCCATTTGTTCTTTTTCATATCCTGCCAGTGGTGACCTGTGATGTGAAAATAATTCTCACTTCTTCTGACACTTTTTCAAAAAGACATTTCGTGATCCTCATTCTATAATCAGAAGTGTTTCTTTAAAAAGAGAGAAGAATAGAAATGTTTTTCCTGCTCACTGTGTTCCCCTGCCTGAGCAGAGCACTTTTCCTCTAAGTGTGAGGAATGTGAAGAGAGTTCCTATTTCAGGATTTGTGATTCTCCTGCAAAAGAGGGCTCAGCATGTAGACACCCACTCACTTCTGACGCACACAAGCTTCTCTTTAGCTGGTGGCATTTAAGCATTAAACCTCTAATGCCAATAGGCTTTCTAACCCCTTGGATCATTAAAATGTGGCCCTCAGTTGATATAGGAATATTATTACTAAAGTTACTGTGGGATTAAAATTTAATTTATATAAAAATTTCTCACTTTATTTTTCTTTTCACAGATGGGTATTGTGTGCAAACCACACAGAACCAGTGAAAGGCTTTTTAGGCAGATATCTTCGAAGGAAACTGATAGAGATGGAAATTGAAAGGAACATACGCAATAATGACTTAGTCAAAATTATAGATTGGATTCCTAAGACGTGACATCATCTGAACAGTTTTTTGGAAACACACAGTTCTTCTGATGTTACCATTGGTGAATTCCAAAATTATAATATGCCATTTTCCAGGAACCAGGAGTACTTGGTAAAGATGGCCAGATTGGATGGTAGAAAATAACAAGCAAAGCCAATGTTTTTCAAGCTTACAAAGATTTAACTTCTTATTTTGCTTTCTAAAAGTTTGCTTTCTTCCAAGTTTTGTATCACTAATTAGATTCGTTTTGTCTGACAATTATGGCTTACTAAAATATTATTGAAATCAAAGAAGTTTGATACAGACTAATATGTAAATATCAGAGAACTTTTAAAAATAAATAGTATCTGTTTAGGATACACTATGTAAACACAAATTAACTCATGTCAAATATAGTTGTGAGGGAAGATTTTAGTTGGAAATAATTTAGATGTTCTATAGATACTTCAGGTGTTTTATATTTTTCATGAAGAAAAAGCTGAATTATTTCTCTTTCACAGTTATAACTAGTTTATTTTTGTGTTAACTCTTAAGTTGCATGTACATAAATCTCTTTCCCATTATTACAGATCATAAAAACATTCTGACTACAGATACAAGCACAGATTAAGAAGAATTCTGTGCTTGGAGCAGAGTATCTATACTCAGACCAAATTCTACAAGCAGTGACATGTTTTATCCTCAACAATTCATTTCAGCACAGCTGAATTTTACATTGTTTGTAAAATAGGACAGGTTCACTAAATTGTGACCTTTACCCTTTCTCCTCTCTCATATTGTGCGTTAGATTAATATTTTAATATAAAACTTTAAAAGGAATAGCCAGGAGATGGGATCTTCAGTAAACATGTTTGAGTAATGATTAAGCTGGTGAGATTATAATTCTCTAAGAATGTTGAAAGAAATATTAAGTCTCCCAAAATGGTGTCTAAATATGTATTTATAATACTTCTCAAACATATTTTGCTATTTGTGTCTTCTCAGGTCCCCGACTTTTCCTTCCTTGCCCCATGGATGTAGAAGGTTCTAGAGTGTGGTTCATGGATCTTTGGAACTATTCTTTGGTACCTATATTCTGGAGGCACTGAGAGAGGGTCTTCAGGTATAGTATTCATTTTTGCATTACTATCTAAAAAGCAAAGCAGAAAAAAGTTATTCTTTTAATAGCAAAAAGTATTAATTTCTGTATTTATGCAGAAAACTAAAAGCATGTAATATAGATAGAGGAGGAAAAGAGCAATGAGCATGCAGTACTTTGTCTGTTATGACAACAAAGATGTAAGAGAGAGTAAATACATTTCTTTCAGCAACTACATTTTCAAGGCCAAATTAGTTGCAGGGGATATTTAGATTGTTCTTATTAGAAAGCCACGTTATTGTAGTTCTATTTTCTATGACACAGGCATATTTTTTTCACCTGAGCCTTGACCATTTATATGCTTATCACAATTTGCAGCAAGTAGTTTTTGCTTGTGCATTAGAATTCTTCATTAATTGAAGTCCTTCAATATGATTTGTAATAGCCTTTACTATTATTGAGGGAGTGCTATAAATTCCAAGAAAGTTAGTTGGTCTTTTTTCTTTTCTTTTCTTTAATCCACAACAGGTAGCTTTAGCAGCATCTCTGCTGTTACTCTTACCTGCCCTGTGTCATGAGGCCCTACAGCCTCTCCTTCTGTTTAAGCTTATCTAAAAGGCAAACATAGGTCAATAATAAGAAAATCCTGTTTCCTCAAAACAAAACAAATCAAAAAGTTATCCCTTTTCCATCAGTCTTGCTGTTTCCTTAAAATGGATTTGAAATTTCATGAAATTGGAGAATTAAAAACTCTTTTAAGATCTATATTACATAATCATCCAACTTACTGTGCAGGAATCCAATCTCCTTTTCAATAACTCAGCCAGGATTTAGTCAGTTTTTTGCTTGGACATTTTTATTTCTGGTTTTCACAACCAACTGCTACTAGAATTAAGATGTAGTTCATATTTTCAAAAACCTGTCATCTGTAATACTTGTTAAGTCTATACCATCTAAAAAATTGGTCCTGTATTTTTTATTCTTTCATTTCCTGTCACTATGTTTCTCTCTTCTAGTAGATTGATGTAGCAGTACTTAGAACTACCATGTAATTCTGGTGAACATGGTAAACATTATGAAGATGTTCTGAATCCTTAGATGAAGTTAGGATGCTAACAATTCTATTGATTGTTTTTAACTCCAGATTTAAATAATCCAGTTTCTTATTTTGAGGGGTCTGAATGAATCTAGTCCCAGTAAGTAGTTCCAACAAAATAAGAGATGATGCCAATGGTTTTGATTTTTCAAATATAACAGATCATATTTCTCCTAAAACTATTATGCTGTCTAAGATATAATTCAGGTCGCTCAATTTTGATCATTTATGCAAAAATAATTTTATGAGAATCTATTTGCAATATAGAAATCATATTTTTAAATTAATAACCAAATGAATTATTTGTCCTTGAGACTTAGTTTCAATATTAAGATCTCATCTAAATCTTTATATATAAAATTCTATTTTATATTTGCTTGCTAATAGGAAGAAAGGAATCTTTTCTTAAACCCAGAACAATTATACCTAAAAAATCCTTAGCTTCCTTTTGAAAGCTGCAAAGCTGTTTTGTTTGTTTGGTTTTTTTTTTTTTTTTTTTGGTTTGTTTTTTAATCAATATTGTTTGGAAAACTTTATCCTGAGTGTTATATAAAGCTTGTATTTCAGCAAAACTATAATCATTTAAGTAATAGCAATTTTCCAAATTAAATTGAGATAAATATTTGACAGTTATTTTGAGGAGGAATGAATCTGTCTCAAGTCTCTTGCCATGGTTGTAGTATTCAGGAGTAAGTTAGTGTGAAAGCTGAATCAACCATGAGGTGAAGTAAGAATTGGGATAGACTTGAGAACAGGAAGAAAAGAACAATGTGGGATAGGAACAAAAGGAAAGCCTATTAGTGGGTAGGCATTTGTTGCTTTTGAAGGCTAGCTGGCCAGAAAAGTCCCCTGGCAGAAGGCCTCCCTAGGATCCCCATCCATGAACCCCCCTCCCCGGGGGGGGGGTGTGTGCAGTAAACAAAGAGTCTTACATGCCATGGACAGTTCTCTTGGATCCATGGCAACACAGCACCTTGAACAGGAAGAAGAGGTGAAAAAAAGCAATGAAGCCTGGTAGCCAAGATGACATTCTGAGTTGAGAGAAATCAAACTATCTCTTTTCAGATGAAGGCTAATGCTTTGGTGAGGAACCATCTGGGAAGTGCTCTGTGCCTCATGGTCTACTTGGAAAGTATACTAGTGAAGCAATGGATTTGATTTTTATTCTGATGACTCTTTCTTGAAATGTTAGCAGTCAGTTCATCTTATTCTGAATGTTTAGATTTCTTTTCATCCTTTTTCTATAATATTGATCTCACTCCAGAATACAGAGTTGGGCCGGTTTAGCTTTTTATTGTCACCTCCAACTTGGCTATCCTGGATGCTTCCTTAACAGACTGGCATTGGTTGCTTCTAGATTCTCATGTTCTTTTTAAGGTTGATTCTAGACTCAAATTCTTCTTTCTTTTAACATAAACTTTCCAAGAACTATACATTTTCCTTCAATTACTTCAACTTGTATAGCAAGCTATATTTTACTTCCTTTATAAAGCAGGTTTTCGGCAGAGAGGAAACCTTCTGTTCTAAAACAAGAGAACTATTTTTAAAAAGATTCAAAATGCTACCTCTGCCATCATCTCCTAAGGAAGTGCACAGATGTCAGGAACTAGACTTCCCTTTCTCTCTCTATTTGTCTCTTTTTTTTTCTTTTTTTAGGTTAGACTGAAAATGCTTACATAACTTCTTCAGGAAGTTTCAAAAGCAATGCATAGACTTTTCATTGCCATAGCCACATGTCACTTTTTTTCCTCAATGAACCACGACAAACTATGCAGAGGACCAGTCATCACTATATGTCCTGTGAGACTGGATACATACCTGGTAACCAGGGTCGTCCATAGTGATGTAGGCTAAGAGAGGAACAACATCACCACCTCTTTCTCTCAATTTTAACTGTTCTTTCTGGGTCCCTTATGGCCTTGTGCTTTTTTTTTTCTCATCATCCTCTGTCTTCATAGTGTTTTTTTTTTTTTCAATTGTTTCCAGATTAAAAATGTTTAATACCTCTTGGATTCATTTTTCTCTCTTTACTACACAGGCAGTACTTTAGCTATGCTGGGTCATCTTTTTCTTACTGGGCTCATTGCCTCCATATGAATTCTTGAAACTTTAGTTTCCTATTTTTCCTCCTCTTTTCCTAGTCATCTTTTACATAAACATTTAAAAAGAGTTTTTACAGGAAGTCTTGGAACTATTAGAGGAAGGTAATTGGAAGAAGTGGTTATCAGAGAATGGATTCTTGATCTCAAAGTTTGAATGAATCAGAGAAAAAGTCATTTTTTTTCTTTTGATCTGAAGTGTACTTCAGTAGCAAACTCTTTTAATTATAAAAATTCGTTTTTTTAAATCCTCCCAAACTGGACTTTTAGTTATTCTCAATGAGTTTTATCATGGTTTGTAAAACTAATAAAGACAAATGTGGGCAGTAATGTCTACATGTATTAATAAAAAGCCTTCCTCATATTATCCCTCAAATACTGATTATGTGGCCAGATGTTCAGTTTCATTTTGTCCATCCTTCAACTTTTAAGTGAGCTATGTAGAATAATCTAGAAAACTATATACAGATGTCTTCATTCCCTAAGTCCCATAAGAACTCAAAGTGCAAAAGAAACACTTGATAAGGAGTCGGGATTTTTACTTAGTAGAAATTAACTTTATATGCACCAACTCTGTGGTTAACTTTCAGATGTATGGGAAGCGTGCACCCTGGGAAGATCCCTTAAAGTGGGTGCTTGACACATACCCATGGAGCTCAGCCTCTCTGCCTCAGGAAGGACCAGCATTACTTCAGTTGCGACCGGAAGATGTTGGGTATGAGGGCTGCACCTCTGGTAAGGAAGCCACAACCTCAAAGCACATTCCACAGACAGACACTGAGGGGGACCCCCTGGTGAGAAACTGATGGTTGATTCTTGCTATATAATCCTGACATTGTTGTGTGCTTATTAGCATTTAGTCATCTGCATCACAGACGTGGGTTATCTTCAGTAATATTGGGGACTGCCTTGATATTGGTACTCAGTTTTAGTTGTTACCTTTAGCCTGCTTTAGTTGGATGAAATTCATACAAAGAAATCTAAAACCGTATGCTAAAAACAGTCAAGAAATTCTGAAACCAGTTTGAACTTCATGACGACAATATCTCTCTTATTTTTCATTGTGTTAACAAATAAGTAAATTTTAAGTAACATAACTCAGTTCACTAGGCCTTTAGAAGAAAACTGAATTTTATACTTAAATGAGAAAACCACAGATTATGATCTAATGTATACTAAAGTATATTTTACATATATCAACCAGCCTGATTAAATTCAGAATTGGTCTTCTGTGACTATAATAGGGAAGGATAAACTGGCAGGGAAATCAAAGGGAATTTATACTTCTTGCTTTGCTCAATTTGCAATGTATATGGTTTTAGTTTTTAAAATATTAGAATAATTTGAATAAGCCTATAGAAATCCAAAGTATGAATAATCAGAAAATTATTAAATAGACAGTATTTTTAGGAATAGATGCTGATTTTTCTGCATCTATTTTTATTTTTATAAATTACTTTCTGTATGTTAGTATAAATGTAATTAGCTTATCATTCTATGTATTTATTAGCTTATCATTCTATGATTCAAGGGATCATTGGATTTGTACAACCAATACAGAAAGAAAAGATATTGAAATAAGGCTAATATTTTACTTAAAAGAAAATAATTGAAAATCAGAATTTATGACTCTACCCAAGGACAAAAAATGACTTAAAATTTTGAGGAATAATCTTATACCAGTAACCCAATATGTGAACATCATCATAATCTCAGCTGATCCTTCTTAACATTTTGGGAGTTACATGTAGAACATCCAATAAACTTTCAAGATATACCCACACAGAAAATTTTGCAAACTATTTCAAGAGTTCTATAAAATCTCTGAAATATGCACAAAGACATGTTTAGAACCCAGAGTTCCTATGTATAAGATAAATGATCTAGCCTAATTCATGAAGGCCAAGACTCACATTTTTATAACATGGTACCTAGAATCAACAGTGGTAGTGGAATTGGTTTAAATCCAGCATAATGATTATCATATACTAAATAATTGCTGATAGAATGGATAAAATTCAGTAAAGTGTAAATTTTAACATACAAGTATGGATTATTTAATCTGAATGTTTAGTAATTCCTATCTAATCTGTGTAATTTTGTTATAGTATGTCTGTTTTAGATAAGGAGCAATATTTATATATAAGCTTTGTTTTCACTGTTAGTCTGTAGATTGTGGAATGCTCTGGAAATGACCTCAGCTTCCCAATCCCCTAGTCCTAGGGCTAACCTTATTAAGCATTCTTTTTCCTTGTCTTCTAATGCAGGAAAGAGAGCCAGGGTCTCCTATCCTGACAGGATAATTGGAAAAAAATTCAGGTTTCTTATCTGCTACTTTAACAAAAATCTAAAGAAAGAAGAGATTATGATATCTTGCATGCTAAATGGCCAAAGATATCATCTAAAAATAAATCTTAAGGTCAGACATCCTGATAGGAAAATAAATATTCTCTACCTGCCTTCATTTTTGTATATTTCTATAATTACTGACATAAGGAAAACTATATTTGCAAATGAGTCTATATCAGAAATCCTAGGAAGGGTAGAGATTTAGCTCAGTGCCTAGCATGTGTGAGGCCCTGGGCACTACTCCCATCACTGCCAAAAATAAATAAACAAACACCTTAGGGAAAATTTACTATTTAATATCAGAAGTCTGGCTTTAAATCTGAACAAGAATGCAAGTTTTGGGACATATTTCACCTTATTTTAAAAATATGGTGGGAATTCATCATCAACAAGCTGAAATTTAATAAACATGTACCTAGTGCCAACATTTAGTGATCATGAGGTAAGTTATCATTTCTGATTTTACGAGGTTTACAATATAATAGTGGAGCAAGATGTTTGCCTACATAAATTACAGTAAAATAATGATGGACTTTGTAGGAAAAGTTATGAGTCTATCGAAGAAATAATTAGGAGAAAGTTTCATGGAAGAAATGCTTTATCTGGTCCTTGAGGGATGAATAGGAGTTTATCATATGGTTGGATGAAGAACATCCAAAATTGAAGAAACAGCACATGAAAAATTATAGTATAATAAAAATTATGAATTTGGGGAGTTATGTTGGAGTTGGTCAGAGGAATTAAAACTACAGAAGTAAATAATTGCTAGATCATGTTAAGCCTGTTCATCTTTGCATGGAGTCAAACTTTATCACACAGTCAACGGAGAGCCTCTAAAGGTTTTTGAATAGTGACTTATCTAGTTAGATGTGCAATTTCTAAAAATCACTTTGCTAACAAAGCAGAGAATGGATTGAAGGAGAGGGACAAAGGCTGGGAGACTAATAGTTCTGCTAGGAACACCTAGGAACTGAGGCAGCAGAACTAAGTTGGAACCGCCAAGATGCTAAATTGAAATGGGAGCTTAACTTTATTTTATTTCTAGGCATTTTTTATATCCATGGAGTAAGAGAAGGCTCCATTACTCAACTGGAAAGGACCCTAATGACAGGGCAACTGAAGAGATTGCACATGGGATAGCCAAACTGGACTTTAGTTTCTTCCTCTTTAAAAGTTTACAATGCAGACCTTTTTTTGTCCCTTCTTTCTGTTTCCTCTGAGGGGCTGTTCTCCCCAGCCAGGGTCCATTCTTCTGATCCGTCCAACCTCTTCTGTGCCACATGGTGCTGGTCACAGGGCTCCAGTAGTGTTTGTGTTGTGCGCTTACCCCATTCCAGAATGAATCCAAGAGGCCAGTCCTCCATAAGCACAAGTGGAATTGTGCAACCACCAGAAAAACACTACTGTGGCAAACTGGAGAAGTGCCAACTCAATTCTAACTGCCATGCTCATGACGTGCGCCACCCACTTTTTAGTGTATGAGTCCCAGGTTTTATAAGGTTGTTTTTACCACCGTGGTCTTTTTAAACCACCTTCCCACTCCCTTAACAAGAGTTTTATACCAATTATTAGTCAACACTGACAAAAGGCTTTCTTGGGGCTTTATTTGTTTGAGCCTTTTCAGTGAAAGAAGGAACATTTCCTATGGTGCTGTCTCACTGCCTTAAAACAGATTTCTACATCAGGTTAGTTAACTGTTGGTTTAAATCCTTAACCATTGGTAATTTCCACTGTCTTTAGGACGTGTAATTGGTGCTATCCTCTGTGACCACCCATGGGTCAGTTGCTACAGAACAATAACATCAACCCAAGACATCAGTGCCGCTTTCAGAGTGTTTCTAAGTGCATAGGTCCTTACATGGTGCTATTGCCCTGAGGGAATTGGAGCTGAATTTATGCACATAGAATTGTCACCCTGACTTTGAAGCCTCAAACATGGATCAAATCTGTTGTGCACCATCAATTTATGTAGCTGGATGAGTGACTAGTTGCCCTTATATAATATGTGATCTAAGAAAATTGCTAATCTTTCCCTGCCATTTTGAGAAACACAGTCCAAACATGAGCATAAACAGAAATTCCTGCAATACATGCCAGTAGGTCCACCTAGTTTACAACTTAAAATAGTTTGTGAAACATTTGTCTGTATACATTTTATATTTTGTACATTTTGATGTAACATATCATGTAAATAGGCAGAAACAGTGAAATAAATCATCTGAAAAGTTTTGTAGTCTTTGTAAAGCCCCAACAATAAGTACTTGGTGTCAATGGACTTAACTGGATGACGTATTTTCTATTGGTTTATTGTTCCTCTAGCTTGTAAACCAGCTTGCATATATTTTTTTGCAAATGTGCACCCTGTATCTGTCTAAATTATTACTTTGCCATTAAAGTGGAATTATTTATTGACAACAAGGTGTGGTGTCTATGTATGCAGAAAAATTGGGTAATTATGCACAAGGAAGCTTTAAAATGTTGCTTGAACAATTAACGTTCACTGTTAACATAAGGGATGCGTGTGAATTTATATTCTACATACATCATAGGTAAAGCCCAAAACTTTTAAGTAAAGAAATAAACACAATAGGTATATTTGTTAAAATGAAAGTTATTTATTCAATGAGTATTTTTAGAACGTTCTTAATAGACTTCCTATATGCCTGATGATAAAATAAGAATTAATATAAAATGTTGATATTTGCTAAGTTAAATCAACTTATTAAATGTTTCTTTGTTTTTATTCCATTTTCATCTGATCATTTAGCTTTAAAGATGACTTTAAAGCAAACTAATTCTTTGCATTTTTGCTTATTTTTAAGAGTATATTTCAAAATGAAAAAGAATTTAAAAAAAACACTATAATATCTTTCAAAGTAATTTCCTTTAACCCCAGCAATTGGAATGTATGTTTGTATGGTACAAGCAAGATAATTTTTGAATTAGAATAGTTTTAGAGCAGAAAAAAGGCATTAGTTAAAATGGATCATTTATCCATAATGATTTATAATCAGTATATTTGTTCCTTCACCCAGTTTGTGAGATACAGAAAGTTTCTTCAATTCACCTCATTCAAATAAACAATCCCAAATTTAGGGCTGGGGATGTAACTCAGTAGTAGAACTTGCCTGGAACAAGGCCCTGCATTTATTCTCTAGTACCTGAAAAGAAAATAAACAAATTTAAATTTCATTCTGCTAAATGCAATGTAAGGGCACATAAGTGTGAATCCCAGCACTGTTCTCTCTGTGACCTTGAATAATTTACTCAAACTCAGTGCCTCAGTGTCTTACCTCTGAAAAGATGGTAATAATAGTACCCACCTCTCACAGATCACAGTGAGGATCAAATGGGTAATTACATGCAAATGTCGAACATTGCCTAGCCTTTCATGATTTGTAGTTGATTTACAACCACATTATGCTGCCTTAAAATGTTTAGTTCTATGTTTTTATCAGTGAAGATGTTTAAAAAGAAGCTCCAAATGTATTTTATTTCATTTTGCTTTTGGGGGCAATGATTAATAGGTGAAATATTATGTAACTGAACTTAATATTTCTTAATTTAGTGAAAATTATTTGGATCAGTAATCATTAGAAGATTTCTTCACATGGAGTTCACACATTATCAGGGTAAGTATGTCTTATTACCCAGGAAGTCATCCATGTTTATAGAAATTAAGTTAACATTCTAAAGTAGAATCTTAGAGGAAAATGAAAGTTCTCAAGTTGTTTATTTTCCATAAAACTGTAAAATAAAAATAAATAAACCTTTATTTTATTGGAACTTTTTTTTAGATTTTTTTTAAATGGACACAATATCTTTACTTTTATTTATTTTTATGTGGTGCTGAGGATCAAACCTAGTGCCTCACATATGCGAGGCAAGTCCTCTACCACTGAGCTGTAACCCCAGTCCCCCTCTATTGGAAATTCTAACACTTGACCTCACTGTTCTACTAGAAGAGTTGAAGTTCATCAACTGAGTAACTGATTAGATGTTGAAAATGATAATATTCTCAATAACAGTATTGAGATATATTAACTGTAGTGTTAAAATGAATTTACCTGATTTGTTTCACTGTTTTGATGTGGAACTAGACATTTTGAAATTAAATATGTTGCTTAGGTCTGTCTTCACTTTATATCTCAATTTCTATTGGTAGTACTACTATAAAAAGACCGATCTTTACAAAATGTAAATGTGGTCATCTCCCTCATCTCTCTTGAATTTTGTTTTTAAAAATAAGATTCAGATATCCACCCCTTGCTTAATCTGCATCTCCTATGCCCTGGGTTTCCTCTTGTACCATGTCCACCACCCCAATTTGGTTCTGTTCCCTATAACATTAGCCTTACTGTAGAACCTAGTGGTAATTACTAACTCAAGAACAATGATAACTTTCTAGACATATAGGTATAAGCGTGGGTCAGAGTTTTCTTTTGATCTCACTGTATTGTAAATCTTCTTGGAGGCCAATTTAAAGGTTTTTTTCCTAGCAGAAACATTTATAGAAAATGCAGATTAAATGGAACAGAAAGGACTAATTAAAGATCCTCAGATTCTTGATTCTCACGTAAATATGGGAGTAACTGCTTCCCAGGCAAATATTAGTCTCATAACTAAATCATTATTGAAAATGGCTTAATGTTTTATCAGAAGTCTCATTTTTTCAAAGGTGACCATGAAATACATCAAGCAATAACAATTTGGTCTAGACCAGGTTTGGAACAACACTTTTTCAACAGTAATTTGCTTGCTCAAGACCTTTACACATTCTCAAACACTGTTTCAAACATTTAATGCCTTATACAGACCTTTCTGATCCCTTATACTAGGTCAAGAATCTGAATTATTTGCTTTTCTAGAACAGTCCCACTTTTCATGTTGCACTTTCAGGGCCTACAGTATAGTTGATGCTCAATAAATATGTATTGAATAAAACTATCACTATGTGGAGACAGCAAATGAACTTAACCGCATGTTAAACAATTGCACTAAATTTGAGAAGAGCCATTTATAGATGTGGCATTTCCTAGGAAACCAGATTTACTAATTAGAAAGCTGAATGGTGACCAGAGAAGGAAGCAGATCACCCAAGGACATGTGTGTGTCCTGTAGTACTGCCTCATGGTTGGGAGTTGTTCTCCCTTTTAGACATAATGTGTTCCATACTTTCAATAGAGTTTTCTATTTCTTCCTTCTTTTAAAGTCTTCTTCAGATCCCTTAGCTATATACAGTGCAATTTAAATGTGTGAGGTTTTCTGGGAACAAAGAAAATACACCAAGCAGTTGAAAATGGAATGCTAGAGCCTAGAAGACAGGTGGCAACTGAAAAGATCAAAATAAGAATCCTTGGCATGGAAATGAGAAGTGAAGATGTGAATTTCACTTTGAGATGATTCCCCACAAGAAATAACTCCAACAAAGAGATAAGACTAGAAATAGAACTTGAGGGTGTTGTCCAGATTTTTATGATTCATTTGGCTTTTACTTTCCAATTTGCCAAATATGTTTATGTACATTTAATGTAAATTTATAAAGGAGTATAAGTGAAAAGCCATTGAATTAAGAATCAGAATACCTGTGACCTTGCCATATTTTGTGATTCTTCTCAGAATAACTGACTGATCCATCATCTATGCTCTTAAAGATTTTGTATCCTGAGATGATGAAAGGTATTAATTAAGCCTAAGTAACTGCAGTGGTACTACACATTGCAATACAAATACACATCTATCAGATATCTCCACTGGCCATAGCCCATCCAAGAAGACTTGAGTGCTTATTTATGTCTACTGTAGTGGTGTTCAGTCTAAGTGCTAACTTGACATGTTGAATAGAGACAATTTTGTATAAGTTTGTTTTACCAAGTTATGATCAAGATACAGTAGCTGGACCAAACTCCCTATGGAGCTTCTAAGTGAATTGGAGTAGTTATTTGTCAAACATTGACAACTCTTTGAGGGTGGGCTCCCTGGTTCCAGGCCAATGACTTTCCTGATACATTACATATATTCTCTAATTCACTCTCCTGGGTTGCTCCATGATGTAGACTGGGTGTTCTGGTTAGCCCCTTTCCAGTAGAGTTAGAGACTTCTGTTTTGGGTTGAATTTTCTGAGGCTGAAAGCAACAACTCTGAAGGGCCAGATTCAGGCTCATAGTAGTTGGAGACTTATCCTTCAATTCAGCCTCCAGTTCCTAGAAGGTAAAGGAAAGTCTTCCAACATCTGTGGTTTCTCAAGAGAGGTAAATTCACCTGTGCTATGCTCACTTGTGAGACTTTAGGTACTTCAGATTAGAGGTATACTCTCAGAAGAAATACAAAGCAACATATGCAATTTAAAATTTTCTAGGAGTCACATTAATAAAAATAACAGATTAATTTAATTATAATAATGTGTCTTATTCTGAGATATTAATATAAAATATTATTTCAACAAAAGCTATTTTAACAAGTTTTTTAGCATATTTGCATTTTTTATTCTTTCTTTTTGTACAAAATCTTTGAAATTCTTCATGTTACTTATACTTATAGCACATCTCAATTTCAATGTCAAATTTTCATCAGAACAACTTGATCTGTATTTAGAATTCAAAAAAAAAATTTACAGCTGAAAAAGAAGATTGAAATAAGTTATTCCAAACATTCTTAAAGTGAGTATCAATTTTAAATTTACATTTTGGTAGTTACCACTAAATAAAGCTAAATATTGAGTTCCTAAATTGTTGTGGCATTAAATGCTAAAAAGCCTATGGAGCCACTATGCCTAGTGGCTGCTATGGAATGAAACAGCATAGTTCTAGCCACATTTGGAACACAATTTTCTTACATCATAATAATGCCTCTTCCCAAGTGCAAATGCCAGGATCTTTGAATTGAATATTTTCCTATTTTTTTATTTTTATTTTTATTTTATTTTTTGGTACCAGGGATTGAACTCAGGGGCACTCAACCACTGAGCCACATTCCCAGTCATTTCTGTATTTTATTTAGAGACAAGGTCTCACTGAGTTGCTTAGGGCCTCACTAAATTGCTAAGGCTGACTTTAAACTCCTGATCCTCCTGAGCCACTGGGATTACAGACTTGTGCTACCATACCCAGCTTCCAATTTTCTTAATTCAGAGGCTCATGCCAGGTTTTCATCACACCTTGCACTGGTTCATAATAATTCAATATATCTATTTCAAATGACTCAGTTACTCTTTTTCATCTTCAGTCTTCAGTGATGATCACCCTAATTTTTCTTTTCTAACATTTTTCTTTTACTTCAAACATTGGGTGAAAAAGCAAGAACCCCCTAATAAATGTGTCTACCCTTGCTTTAGCTCAAAATTCTGTATCTATCAATCATTTATCTATCTCTTTGTCTGTATCAGCTATATCTTCTTATACTATAATAGGACAAAAGGTTTCTTCCTTTCTTAGTTCATCTGAGCTACTATAACAAATACCATATGCTGGGTACCTGATAAACAACAGAAATGCATTTCTCACACTTTCGGAGCCTGGGAAGTCCAAGGTCAAGGTATTGGCAGATTTAGTGTCTAGAGTTAACACTTTCACATTGAAGCAAGACAAGAATTTGGACATATACATTTTGTGGAGACAAAAAAAATGCCTTAGCAGCTGTTTATCCTACACTTGGAAAACAAAGGAACCTCAAGTTGTCCTTTTGTGTGACATGGAAGGATCCTTGTCTCTAGGTTAAAATGGGGGAGGGGACAGCATAAAGCATAACCACCCAAAGATTGGGGTGAATCCCAGAGCAAGATCCGAATTTGATTGCAAATATACTAATGATCTTAATATACATAAATACAAAGAAAGAAGTTCTTATGAGATTGGAGAGAGATTAAAAAGAGAAGAACATAAAATGAACAGGTAGACTAAATATGAGAGAGAAGAAATAGACTAAAGAAGTCCTTTTCCTGATCTGGGTAAGATATCCTTCAGGACTAGCAACCTTATTTGCAACATTTTCTGTTCACCAAACAACATTCTCACTGTGAATCTTGCTTCCTACAAATCTTATACCTATGAAGTTACTTCTCCGAAGAATTTTTTCTAGTATATTAAAGAAGTTTTTTTTTTTTTGGTGGGGGGGGTGAGAGTAGCTATTTGGGATCAAACTTGGAGGCTTTAGACATTACCAGACCTATCTTGAGTTTTTTTGTTTTGTTTTGCTTTTAAAGACAGGGTCACACTGAGTTGCTTAGTACCTTGCTTTTGCTGAGGCTGGCTTTGAACTTGTGATCAATCCTCCTTCCTCAGCCTCCTGAGCGTCTGGGATTATAGGTGTGTGCCACTGCACCCAACTAAAGAGATGTTTTTATACTTTAAATTTTATTGGTTATTTCTTCACAAGATCAGAAACATTTCCTAAACTATACAGGCTTTTAAATATCTGCTACTAGAAATTAGCCTGCAGAAGCCACAGGGTGACTATAGAGAACACATTGTAAGTAGTCCCTCCGTGAGTGCAACACAACAATTAGTCTCTTCATTTATTTGAAATGCCCTCTAGTTGTTTTTATCAGCATCAACTGAGAATTTTATTAACTTGAGAAAAAGATGTGTGTCATGCTGGATGTGCACTCAGAAAATTAAAATTATTAATATCTCCAATACATAATTGTATTAGGAATTAAAATGAATTACTTTTCCTATCAAATAAAGGTATAGCTAATATTAACATTATCTTAACTGTCAGCCTAGAGATAAAATGTCTCCATGCTATTAGCTTGGAACAATAATGGCGGAAAGTTTTTGGGTGACCAGCTGGTGCCTTAACTACATGAGAGCAGACTCCCGCATTACTCATGTAGGACACCAAGGATTTTCAGTCTGCTCTGGAAATTTCCTCTTCACTGAATGAATTACAAAGGATATGCAAGACCTCCAGAGAACTAGAAAATAGATCATATGCAAGCATAAGAAAACATTTCTCCAGCCAAGCAAATATTGATACTGCTAGAATCCAACCTGTAGTTACTATGTCACCATTAATTCCAAAGAAAGGTCAAGTTGCAGATCTCACAACATCCATAAAGCAAGAATAAAATAGGAATTTGAAAGTATTTTTATATCATTATCCTCTATTGGGAAATTGACCATATTGTTAATTTGGGGGGGGGGATGGCCAAAAAAATCATAACTAATAACTTCTAAAATGTTATAACATGCTAACGGTATTATAGAGATCTATCTATAAAGTAGATAACAAATGTTTAAAAGGCTTACAAAAATAACTTAATACTGCTTTAGAACACAGGATCTAAACTTAAGAAAACCTTTCTGAAATCTCAGAATAAATATAAATGTGCAATCAAAGTGTAATAAATTAGTTAAATGCATGCTTTATTTAATATGAATGTGACACAAATTGGAAAATTCTAAAGGCAACAACAGTGTTGGTTTTATTTTACCATAAACTTTAGTAATTCCATATTTTCATAATTACCTGTGAGCTCTCAAGAGAAGACATTTAATTTACTGAAAATATATCATCTTATAGTCATTCAATAGTAAACAATTGAATTTAAAGACATAATAAGTCTAATGAAAAAGGAACATGAAAGGGCTCTTTGTCCATCTCTACCCTCCAAGCAAAGGGCTTGTACAAAGAATGGCCTAGAAATTGTGAAAAGGAGGGGTAAAGTAGGGGCCCTAGGACCTAAGCATATGGCATTTGTAAAAATCCCATGTAAAGACTATTAGCCAAGTGCTATGTGTTTGAAACTTTATCCCTAAATTCTTATGTTAATGGTTTCTGGTTTTGGATGTGGGACCTTTGGAAGTGATCAATCTCTTCATAGGTGAATGGACCCATGAGTTATTGAGCTTTCTATGCAAGGACTCTCTGGCTGACTTGCTCTGTGTGTCTATGTGATGCCTTCTGCTGTGTTATGATGCAGCGCGAAGGCCGGCACCAGATGCCAGCACCTGCTCTTAAGCTTTCCAGCCTCTAGAACCAAGAGCCAAATAAATTTTTACTAGAAATGACCCAGTATTCGATATTACATACTCTGTTGGGTTTCTCCAGGATCCTAGCCTACTCTTGAAAGCCCTGCCCCTTCTTTCAACCTCTTCAAAACAAGAGGATTAATTTGTGTTAACAGGAAGATATGCAGCTGATGGGACACACATTTCTTTCAATGTGCTTGTGTTCAAATCCAGGTTAGCAGCTCTGGATTAGTCTCTGCCAACTGTGGAAGGAGATGTCAGTCTGACACTCACCAACTTTTCCACCAGTAACTGAGTGAGTTTGAGAATCTTTTGTCTTCAAATTGGTGTTGTATGTGTGGTGGTGGGAGAGGGTAGCTAGCAGAAAAGAAGGTAAAAAGGTACAGCAAGCTACTAGAAGCTTTCTAGATGTTTCATCATTTTTGGTCATGTTTCTTCTCAGTATTCTGTTTCTAACACAGGGCCTTGAACACAGTACATGTCTGATTAACAATGCTGAATACATAAAGAAAGTCTGTGAGGATTACTAGAAAAAATACTTACTGACTAATCATTTTGATATTTAAATGTCACTTTAACCAGTGTTATTATTAGGGCCAGAAATGACAAGAAATTTATTCCCAATGTTCCTAGAAATTAATTTTCCAAAATGTGTTTAACAAAAGGAGAACAATATTTTAGGGAATTTCTGAATTTGCCCTGCCTTTACTAAATCCTACTCAAGCTACAGCACCATAAGGAATGTGAATATTTACCTTCTGTTTTAAAGATAAGTCCTCAATCAAGAATAAATGGAGCAGATTTGTGGAGGGCTGCAGTATAGTTTTAAAGAAACAAGTATCCTCGTATAATTTTTAGGGAAAAGAAAGTAATCTGGGAAAATTTCTTTTTTTGCTTGATTAACTCATTTACCTCAGACTACCAAATACAGAAAATATCTGCAAATCCAATAAATTAACCTCTATTAATGCTTTTATACATTCCATCATTTTATGTTTTTACCCATCATTACTTTGTGGGTAATTTCTTTCTTCTTCTTCTTCTTTTTTATTTTTTTTTTTTGTAATGGGAATTGAACATAGGGATGCTTTGCCACTGAGCCACATCCCCAGCCTTTTTTATTTTTATTTTTTATTTTGAGACAGGATCTCAAAGTTGCTTATGGTCCTACTAAGTTTCTGAGGCTGGCCTTAAACTTGTGATCCTCTTCCCTCAGCCTCTTGAGTCACTGGGATTATAGGTGTATGCCATTGCACCTGGCTGTGGGTAATTTTTATTTGCATCTTAAAGTATATTCAGTTGATTAAAGAAGTTCAACTAAAATTTACTTTTTTCAAGCCTGACTTTCAGTGATTACCATTAGAAGCATGTGGTATAAGTGGTTAGATGAGAAGATAGAGAAATGCTCAGGGTCCCTTTCATCTCATTGCACCTTTGTTATACCAAGGATTGCAAATTGCTGTCTCATTGACTGATAAGTACTACATTTCCTACTAAAGATTTTAGAATAAATTTAATTGCTTACTGCATTAGTTTTCTATAACTGAGTAAAAATAACCACACACTTATTGACCTACAACAGCAACTACTTATTGGTTTACAGTTCTGTAAGTCATGATCAGAGTAGACTCAGCTGGGTTCATTGCTCAGAGTCTCACAAGATCAAAATAAAAGCATTGGCTGTGATGAGATCTTATTTGAAGGCTTTTGGGAAGAATTCATTTCCAAGCTCATTTAGGTGGTTGGCAGAAATCAGTACCTTGTGGTTGTAAGACTCAAGTCCGCATTTCCTTGCTGCTGTCACCTGGGACTACTCTCAGACCCTGGGTGGAGGCTGATTGGTTCTTTGATATAACCTTCTGCATCTTCAAAGGCAGCAGAGTTCTGTGTTATTTTTCTTGGGCTTTCTTTTTCTGATAAGTGAACTTTTTGCCATATAACATAAAAGTTGTTGAGGTTATTTGTCATCATATTAACAGATTCCACTCACAGCCAGAGGGGAGGGGCCTATAGAAGGAAAAACCTTATTCTTAGAACCCTGCCTACCACACTTACTAACATTTAAACATCAGGGATATAGAAATCCAAAAATCTTTTTCTCTTAAAAACTAGAATATCTGATTTAGGGCTATATTCCACCATCCAACAATTAGTTATACCTGATATGTGACATTCCCTAATCCAGTCCACCATTCCCTAATTTACATAACACCTACTCAGTTTCATTCTACGTATTTTAGTTTTCAACAGCCTCGCACAGTAAACAATACAGCATCACTACATTTCTGATAGAATTCACGATAGAGCACGTATTTACACCTCTTCAAACCTAAATTTATCCAGAAAACTAATCATCTCCATGATATCCACAGTTTGCAGATAATGAGACCAATCTCAATTAAATACTAATACTTCTTTTGCCTCTCAAGACTGATTCTCTTAACAACATTTCAGTAAACTTAGTAATTCTGAGCATGTCTTTTGGTCTGATAAGTGAATAATATTATAGAAATTAAACGCTACCATTGAGTTAGCCCATGCAAGAGACACAAATGTACTCTCCGTGAACAAATGTGTTCCCATGTAATCATGCCACCAGCAGAAAATGGAATCTGTCATAAAAAAATAAATTATCCAAGAGTCAGACCATGTTCACGCAGCTTGGTATTAAATTTCATTTTCCTTGTTCTTCAGCTGAGAGCCTAAACACACACGAAAGATATTATTGTTCATCAAAGTTGGATTCTACACCTCAGAATTCAGATGTGTAAAACCATGGCAGTTGGGCACCTGTTGCTTTTTGTGTGCTGTTTTCTCTGGGATCCCACTCGTTGTTAGATTTTTCAGTTCCAAGAGGCATAAAGGGAGAGAGAGAGGCAGAACCAACACTGAGTGCTGTATGTTTGGGGGGACTGTGGGAGAAGAGCTTGAGTAAGAATCATGGAATTAGGTAGACGTTTTTGTGAGCTGAACTGTGTGGTTACATGTCAGGATAAGATGCTAGGAAATTATCCTATGGTGAGCCAGGAACTGTTTCCCTTAGAATAGTAGAATATGGCAGTTAGAAGAGCAGCCTTTGGAACCAGTGTGTATGGGTTCAAATCCTACCTGTTTTGGTTTCAATTTTTATACAGCCTCCAAAATTTATTTGGAAGCTTATTCCCTAATGCAATAGTATTGGGGTATGTCCTTTAGGAGTGACTAAGTCATGAGCCCTCATGAATGAGATTAGCAAATTTATAAAATAGGTTCAATTCCCAGCACTGCAAAAATAAATACCAGTTTATGGTATTTTGTTATAGCAGCAATACCTGACTCAGACATCACCTCTGCACCTATTAATTGTAAATCTTTCCATTTGGGTCGTTTTTCTGCCTGGCTAATTGCTTTGATTCCTGTCCAATCTGAGGCTGGCTACCTTTGTGCTAGCCAGCAATTCCTGGCTCAGTCCACTCTGTGTCCTGTGTGGCAGAGAAAATAATCATATGTGTGGTGCCTCTCTTCCTGTCTGTGAAGAAAGATTGTGAATTAACATTGATAAGGGACAGACAGACGCAAATAGTGGGAACATAAGGTTAAAGAATAATTCTTTAAAATGGGCCCCCTGTGCTGAACCCACATGATTTCTTTTCCAAGAAGCAATTTACTTCCAGTCCTCCATGGCTTAAAGGAACAGAATATGTCACATTCCTCAGCAAACTACCTGTTATCTGCAGCAGAAATGCAGCCCCAAAATAATGTCAAGAAGAGGAACCCAAGTTACCCTAAAAGAGGAGACTTTTGTGACCCTTTTTATAGACCAAAACCTGAAACTCAGGGAGGTAAGGGTAATTCTTCCTAGTCATAAAATCTGTAAGAATTTATCTTTAAGAATCCAATTAGAACCAGTCAGCATAGCCATGATGACCCAGAGTGGTCATGACAGTGGGCACTAGAAAGTCTGAGTCATTCAGTCAAAAGTCAAGAGGTGGACCTGGGTGGGAGTCTCTGGAAACTTCTCTGGGAGCCCAATAAAACTGGAGACAGGAGAAGTAAACTGTCCCTCTCCTCTCTGAAAAGACCCACTCTCTCTCTTGAGAGTTTCCCCTTTCCCTTTTCCTCTTAAACTCATGTCTGTAACTCTGAGCAACATGTCTAAAATATTCATAACTTGATTTTGAGAGAATTGGGGCTTGGGGAAAGGGTTTCTTCACACCGACTCAGTTTCCCAGAAGGCCCCAGACCTATAATAAATCCATATCAAGCAACTCTGTGGGGAAGTCCACCTAACAAGGAAATGAGTCCCCTACCAACATCCCACAAGGAACTGAGGCCTTCTGACAAGAGCCATGTAAACAAGCCATTTCAGGGTTAATCCTTCTGCCCCAGGCTAGTCTTCAGATAAGGACAGTCCCATTAGAGACCCTGAGCCACAACCACCCAGCTAAGTTACTCGCAAATTTCTGACCCATGGAAATTGTGAGCCAAGAAACACTAGTTGTTTTAAACTACTGAATTGTCTGAGATAAATGTTAAACAATAAGTTGATTTAGTTGGAAAGCCAGTCTTTGACATGAGTTCAATGGGGGAAAAAAAAATTAATGATGCTAATCATTACAGTAGCCACCAACCACATGAGGCTATTGAAATTTAAATAAGTCAAATTTAAATAAAACTTAATATTCACTTTGCCAGTCACATTAGCTATGTTGCAAAAAGTTCCATAGGCAATATTGCGTCAGAGCAATCAATGTAACTCAGTGTGGATCCTGTAAAGGCTTAGGTAAGCATGGAGATATTGGGAGGTTTTGTGATTTTTAGTTGTATTTAAACATTTAAGATATCGAGTATCATTTTTTAATAGACATATTTTGGTTCATTTGGACAACCATCTTAAAACCAATTATTGATTGAGTTTTTGATTTTAGACCTTGAATTTGTATGTTTATAATGGGAATCTTAATCAGGCAAGGCCACAGTTGAAGAGAGTCAAAAATCACAACACAAACAGAGCGTACTTAAAATGTCTGTGACACATTCAGTTCATCATGGCAAATATGCTGAGTAAAAGTTCAGTCATGGGAAAATTGATCATGTAACATGATGCATTCTGTGATTCACTTTAAGCATTTTCATCATGCTAAATTTGATATTGGACTATTATGATAATATAAATTTGTTTATATTTATAATTGTCTTTGATCCTATAAATGCATAGCTTTTATGAATACACATATAGTGTTAATTATATATATAGTTCATACATAAAACTGTATTTTTCTAAGGCCAGCTCATGCGTGCATGTACATTACAAAGAAAGAAATTCATGGAGGTACCCAAAGTTGCCATCTACAATGTAAAAAACCATTACAGATGAGGACCATGCCTTGGAAAGAAGTCTAGTTTTCCTTCCAGTTAACAGACTTACATTTTAACCTGGGCCTTCAAATAAAAGAATGCCTACATCTGAATGACTCTGCTGGAAGGATTTCTTAACAGTTATCAAGCCCATGGGGGAAGAATTTTAAAATGGGGACCATCTCCCTGCAGTTCACTCTGTGCCCAGTAGGTGACCCTGCCTAAGCTTTTGCTAATGCATGTGAATGTAAGTGCTTCTTTGATGATGCATTTCATTAGCTCTGTGAGACACCTAACTACTTGTACAGAACTGGCTTCTAAAGCGAGAAAGTTTTTTGATGAATGCAGTAGAAGTCTATTAAGTAATCGGCACAGCTTTTGTTATGTTGATTGTGTCCTGGTTTTGTTTGAATTATGTGAAAAATAAAAAGATCTGAATTTCTCCCTCAGTAATGCAATCTAGCTCTCCCAGCACCACACAGAGCTAGATCAGCCCTTTCTGGGTAAAACAGCTTGGTCTTGGGAAGTGCTGTTTTCTCCAGTGTCCTCTTTCCCTGTGTCATAGAGTGATCTTGAGAAATGCTGCTCCCTTTTACTGATAAGAACAGCCCTCTCTTGCCTTTAGTAACTGCCCATGTGAATTTAAATGTTCTTGCTTATTCTTTCCCTCTTCCTCCCTCAGATCCACTTGCAAACATCTTCTGCCACCTCCTCCCTCTCTGTCTTGAAGACTGTCCCGATTCTTTATGCTTGCTTAGTTTATTTCTCTTTTGTTAATGACACTTACCTGGAAGTATTTTTTTGCTTAGCCTTCTGAGAAGCCTCTCCAGTTTTTTTCCTCTTGAATGTGTTGCAGTTGGTTTCCTGATTATATGCTACTGACTTCACTGATGCAATGCTATTTTTATAGTATGTTTATTCAAAGAGGAAACAGGGTCTGCCTTCATGTGTCTGAATAGAGGAAGCGAACATTTTCTCACTAAATTACTTCCTGAAGATCAAAGAATAAATTAGACATCCTTAAAACATAGCATATTTCCCAAAGAAATGATTTTATGATTGTGAAGTCACATATCTGACAATAGACATTTAGTTATATATAGCACAAATCTACTGTCAAGAACTTACCTATGCACAAGAGAGCAAATAAAATATGCACAATCTTTGGGGACTCCCAAGAAGAAATTTTAATAAAGACTTAGACTCTTTACTTTTTCCTGTAAATGTCCAGTGGGTGGCTAAAAGCAAGACTGAAGACTTGGCATTTAGATCTCCAATTTGTATCTGTCTCCTTTACCCTGAGCCACCTTGGATTCCAGGATCATGTCTGATTGATTAATATCTTGTGAGGAGTGGAAACTACCCCTTCCATTGGCTTTCTTATCACTACAAGTCCCCCACTTGACCCACCAGAACACAATGATGAACCAGACCACACCTGGCTAAGACTGCTTTAGAGCTGTGCAAAGGCTCCAGGGAGGCAGACACTCAACCCTTGCCCTCCTTCCCCTATCTGTAACACATCAAAGCTATTGTCAGCACTTCCAAGACAGGGCTCGGGGTGCTAGTCCATCCCACTTGTCTTCTCAGGGTAGCTCCCTGAGAATTGAAGCCCCTTTCCTGCTTTTCACCATTACTTTTGCCATCTGGTTTGGGGGGCAAGTGGCCAGACCTGATTCGTGGAACACCTCGCAGAGTGCCCAGAGTGAGGCCTCTGGCCTTGGACCCTGGTCATAAAATGAGATCCTCTTACACTTAATATGTTATCTCTTTCATTTCAGTTATTTTACAATTCTTATTTAGTATGTATAGCAACACGGATTGCTCCTACATAGACACAGTGGATTAGATTGAGTTTCTTTGTTACAAGCCTGGGGCTTTCTGGGAAATCGAGGCAGCATGAAGTCTCCCCCTCCCTTTCAAACCCTAATTCTCACAATCAAGTCAGAAAGATTTCAGACATGTTGCTCAGAGTAACCGACAGGTATTTATTGAAGGGGGAAGAAAAGGGATAGGGGACACTTTCAAGGGAGAGAGTCCCGGTCCTTTCAGAGGAGAGAGGGACAACATTCCTCTCCTGAACTCCAGTTTTATTGGGAATCCCAGAGAAATTTCCAGAGACTCCCACCCAGGGGTCCACCTCTTTAACTTTGACTCCCATCAGAATGACTGCCATGACAGCTCTAGGTCACCTTGGCTCATTGCTGACTGGTTCTAATTGGATCCATAACCATAAATTCTTACTGATGTTATGGTTAAGAGGAATTACCCTGATCTCCCTGAGTTTCGGGATCTGGCTTGTGAAAAAAAGCGTCCCCCTCAGGGTAACTTGGGTTCCTCTTCTTGACATTATTTTGGGTCTGTAATTTCTGCTGCAGATAACAGGTAGTTTGCTGAGGAATGTGACATGTTCTGTCCACTTTAGCCAGGGAGGGCTGGAGGTAAATTGCTTCTTGGAAAAGAAAGCACGTAGGGTCAGCAGAGCAAGCCTATTTTATAGAATTATTCCTTAACCTTATGTTCCCACCATTTGCATCTGTCCCTGTCACCTTCTCCCTCTACAGCAATAGTAAAGCTAGGTGACAATAATCTAAATGGGCATAGCACTGTCATTCTTGGTTTTGTACCAAAGTTTCTCATATTGTTACCGAAAGCTATGTCCTTGACCCAATGCCAATCCAATAACAAAGGCGAGATTTTGAGAAAAAGAAAAAAGAAGTTTTATTATTGATTTGCTAGCAAAGGAGAAACACAGGGGACTCCTGTCCCAGGATCTGTGATTCCAGAGGGTTTTTATAGAGATGATCCAAAGGAAATTCTGTTTCCTGAGATCAGTGAGGAGAAGTTCAAGGAGAAAAGATTTAAAACATGTTCATTTACAGCAGCAAGGGCTATATTCAAAGCACAAGTGTACTGCTGTTACAATATTTATTAAAATATTAAGAAATAGAACTCTGCCTATGCATAGAATTGGATCACTGGGTCATGAAAGACCTATTGAAGTCTATTATTCAAACTAAAATAAACACCAATTAAATATAGAAAATTATTTTTTCTTGACATTTATTTTAAAGGAATAAATCTTTTGATTATTGATCTCTCTTTAAAAAAATGATCCAATGAATCTTACACAGATAATTTTTCCATAACTAATCTTTGAAATCCTTTTATTGACTTTTTAGTGAATTTTATAAACACAGAAATGTGCATCTATACTTGTTCCATTTAGCTAGAATAATAAAGGGTGGGATTTTGCTTCTTAATTGCAATGTAATATTACAAACCATTTTACAAACTTTGTGTTCTGACCAAGAGGATGAAAAATTCACATTAAGGAAAATCGGTGCCTGAAGATATGTGTTTTTCTTCTTTATCGTACTCAGCAATCTTCCACATGATGCAATGAGTTTTTGTACCAACTTTCAATTTCATTTTTCAGTTCTTTCTAAGGTTTGGAAGCTAAACCTACCAAGGGCAAAGTTTCTAGTTTGGACTTAATGAAAGCAGTGACATCATGCAAAGGGTGAGAGGAGGTGGACTCCATTCATAAGGGAGGAAATTAAATTTTAAAATTTTGATTGATGCTGTGATCTATATTTTTTGGTGATAAGTTGATATTTACATGAAGAAAAACTAAATTTAATAAAGTACAGATATAAGTATGCTAATTGAAAAAAGTTAGACAGTATTAGAAAATCAATTTATTTTGTATGTGTACTGATTTTAAAAAAGGTGCTGTGAGGGGATTTATGTTAATGTAATGAGTTAAAGCATTTATCTTGCAAAACTGATAAACAGCAGTAGGTACTTTAGAGGGTGAAAATAATTAGTTCTTCCGTTCCCATGTGAACCCAAATCATTGTTACAATTATATTTGTTTATTACTTCAAAATGACTTTTTATTTTGGTGCAACACTGACTTAGACACTTATAATCACATCACTCTTTTCTAATAATTGTTGTTTGTATTTAATGTAGGGGACAGATTCCCATCTTTAATAATGTTGTTATCACTTTCTGCTCTCTCTTTAAGATTCAGTATCCGTGAGAGTTATTGTAAGCAAGAATATTTTAGAAACAGCTACTTTTCTTCATAGCTCCTCTCTATTAAATTTTCAAAATTAAAGTTTATGATTTATTTTAGTGAAAATATGACTGGTCACTTCCCTTCTTAAAATCTTTCACCATCTCCCCATTATATAGCATGGAGTTGCTATAAGGCATTTCATAATCAACTCTTGCTAATTAATCCAAATACATTCTACATTAATTTCCCCCACCTTGAACTTTACATTTCAGTCACACCAAACTCTAATTGTCCCTTAACGTGTTAACTGTTTCAGGCCAAGCTTTATGCATTTGTTATTCATTCTGCCTTGAATAAGCCCTATTGTACTTAGATTGCAAACTCTCCAAAGTAAAAAAAATATAAAATAAAAACAAAAAAAACCCAAAACTTCTTTAATTCTAGTTAACTTCTAGCAGTCACTTCTGTCATAAAACTTACATTATTGAGTAGCTACTATGTGCCAACCAATGTATTGGCTCCTAGGATGCAGTAATAACATCTCTCCCCAGGTGTTCATGCATGTGTGCACACACACAAAAACACACATTCTTTCCTATGGACCTTATGTTTTAATGGGGGAAGAATAATACATAAGTAAATATTTAAATAAGATAATGTTATAAAAAATAAAGCAGGGAACCAGGAGGCGAGAGATGTGTCATGACAAGTTATAGAGGGATCAGGGAAAGTCCACCTGGGATGCTGACTCCCAAAGTTTGGGTCTGAAATGTCTTCCAAAGGCCCATGTGTTAAAGGCTTGGTTCTCAGCCTCTGCTGCTGTGCATTGGGACATGGTGAAACCTGAGGAAGGAAATTAGGTCAGTGGTGGTGAGCTCTTGAAGGGTATATCAGAAACCCAGCCCCTTTTTCCTCTTTGTAACCTGGCCACACAACAAGGTAAGCAGGTTCCTCTGCCACATGCTCCCACAATGATGTGCTACCTGAGTAACAAAAGTCCGATTGACATTTACTAATTTAATTAATTTAAAGGAGAATACCTTCCATGATCAAGGTGGGCTTTGACCTATCAGTTGAATAACTTAAGAGCAAAGACTGAGGTTTTCTGAAACAGAAGGAATTCTGGCTTCAGACTAGCACACAAAAATTCTGTCTGAGGTTTCAGCTTTTAGGCTTTTCTGGATGATCCCGAATTGTAACACCAGGGCTCCAAAGGATTTGGTCAAGGGAAGTTGAAACAAAGAAACTATTGCTAACTAACATGGCAAAAATGGCATGGTTGGTTGGTACTATCAGGAGCTCAAGTTTGATGTACTAAGTTAGAGATATCTACTTGGCATTCCAGTGGAGAGGTTTAGGGAGACGCTGCATATTGCATATGTGAATCTATAGTACAGGGAATGAATGATCTTGGACATTATGAAATCAGGGCCTATTCAGCCAACAGAAATTTCATGTAAACAATTCTTTTCTTAATGTAATTGTTTTATTTATATATGACAGCAGAATGCATTACAATTCTTATTACATATATAGAGCACAATTTTTCATATCTTTGGTTGTATACATATATATTCACATTAATTCATGTCTTCATATTCATACATGTACTTTGGGTAATAATGATCATCACATTCCACCATCATTACCCCATGCCCCCTCCCTTCCCCTCCAACCCCTCTGCCCTATCTAGAGTTCGTCTACTCCTCCCATGCTCCTTATCCCTATCCCATTATGAATCAGCCTCCTTATATTAAAGAAAACATTCAGCATTTGTTTTTTGGGGATTGGCTAACTTCACTTATCATTATCTTCTCTAACTCTATCCATTTACCTGCAATTGCCATGATTTTATTCTCTTTTATTGCTGAGTAATATTCCATTATGTATATATACCACATTTTTTTATCCATTAACAAAAATAGCATGGTATTGGCACCAAAACAGACTGGTAGACCAATGGTACAGAATACAGGACACAGAGACTAACCCACAAAACTACGATTATCTTATATTAGACAAAGTTGCCAAGAACATGAACTGGAGAAAAGATCGCCTTTTCAACAAATGGTGTTGGGAAAACTAGAAATGGTGTTGGGAAAACTAGAAATCCATATGCAACAAAATGAGATTAAACCCCTAGCTCTCACCATGCACAAAACTCAACTCAAAATGGATCAAGGCCTTAAGAATACAATTAGAGACCTTGAGTCTAATAGAAGAAAAAGCAGACCCCAATCTCCATCATGTGGGATTTGGCCCCAACTTCCTTAATAAGACTCCTGTGGCACAAGAATTAAAATCAAGAATCAATAAATGGAATGGACTCAAACTAAAAAGCTGCTTCTCATGTAAACAATTCTAAACTTGTTTTAAGGTCCACATTTTGTTTTATGTGAAAAACCAAAAAGTCCCCCCAGTTGACTTACATGGTACTTAACCTCTGCCTCCAGGCTCTTCTCATAGCATCCCATTAAAAGTGAAAATGAGTACAAATAAATAAATAGATAGATGTTCTTATATATCCATATTCATATGACTTTATATGTATATCATAACGTTTACTCTGAAAATATCACTATATTACTAGAGGAAAAGTTGGCTGGTATAATTAGCACAAGAAGGGTAAAAAATAGTGTTATACAGAGAGATCAATTAATTACAACTGCATTCATGAGAGTTTAAGTTAATGGTTGTTCAATCTACCATCATTTATTTGGTGTTGTTGCTGGGTTTTTAATTAAAACCCACACTTTATTTGGTTTGTTCTGCAAATTAAAGAAAGTTCATGTAAATATTGTAGCCATTATATGATGCTTTATTTATTTGTATATCTATCTTTCTACTAAAGTAAGGGATCTGACTGTTTATACTCATATTTATCTACCCGTACTATTAAATTTGAAAAAATGAAGAGAATTAAAAAAAACAATATCTTAGTGTAGAAAAATGAGGCAGAGGTAAGAAATTTGGATAAACTTCAGATTCTTCACAATTTTGCCTACTTCTTATACTAGTCCTAAATATCACAATCACAAACATTGACTCATGTAAGAATCAGAGAATGTTATTAGAAATTTATACATGAATAAAGTACATTAATTATTATTTTTATAAGAAAATAATCTTGTTGCTGGTGGAGATAGAGAGATTTGAGAGGCTGCAATAGAAGACCAGAGATACAAAGAGAGGAATGAAAAGAAAAATAGGTTAGAAATAAAGTGATGTTGAAAATTCAAGAAAAAACAGATGTTTGCTAGTGAGCAAACACCTCCCACTCTCTTTGGTGTCACTCCCAGGCTTAGATAGCATCATGTGGACAGGGCTCCCAGGCAAAGGCAGACAGGAAGTTGAGTCATGGCATATTAAAATTGAGAGTGGTAAAAGTTATTATCAAAAAATTATTATCATGGTCTCCTATCATCACTTCTCCTATCTATATCCTTGCATTTATAATTAAGGTTTTGCCTAATTACCAAGATTGTTTTAAACTTTGATGATAGGTTGTCAGCATTTTATATGAAAAAAAAAACACATAGAACCCACTTGAAATTTTTTCTTCCAATACATTTTCTACTTGAACACGAAAATATTGAAACAAGTAAACCTTGAAAATAGAATTCAAAATCTATCCTTTAAGCCAGCCTGTGTTAGCTGTTTTTTTGATACATGCAAACAGTAATTAACTTCGGTTGTCTTGAACAAATAAACAACAACAAAAATTTATGGGATGATGATGGGTTAGCTGTGCATATCCTCAAAGGAAAAGCTGAACAACTAACTAGCATTCTTAGAGGATAGCTCAGAGGGTCATTCCAAAACTCTGGGTTACAAGAAGAAATAATTAATTATTATTCAGGACATTGCTATTAAAAACCAGATTCCAACTGCTTTATTTTTAACATTTTAAATTTGAAGTAATTTTAGACTTACAGAAAATTTGAAAAACTAGCACAGAGAATTTCCACATAGCCCTCATAATTCTTGATCTCATTGCAACTATCAAAATCTGAAAATTAACATTGGTATAATACTATGAACTGAACTAAAATTTTCTACTAATGTCTTTGGTCTGTTTCAGAATTCCATCCAATATTCCATTTTGCATTTAATGATTATTTTTAAATTATTAATTATATTATCAACATTTAATTACTATTAGTCTCATGGTTTTAACAATTCCTCAGGTGCATTTTTATAAGAATATAACAGAAATAATGTGTTATATTCAGTGCATCCTATCATGGGGTTCATTGTGTTGATAATGTTTTATAACTAGTGAAGAAGTATATCATTTGCTTAAGGTGGTTTCTGCTATATTCCTCCGCTACAAAGTTACCATCTGTTGCTTTGCATTTAATAAATATCATCAGGAGCTACTTTGAGACTATGCCAATTCACTTACTCTTCAGGTTTTCAGCTACTAATTTTAGCATCTGTCTGTTGACTTTGCAACATTCACCCTATGAAGTTTATCTACTGTGATTTTATAATTTCCTCTATATTATTAATTGCAATTTCATATGGAAAAGTTGTCTCTCTTCCCCTATTTATTTATTTAGTTGCTTCTTTACTACATCCCTATGGACTCATGGATATTTATCGTTCATGGGCTATTACCTAATACTGTCTTTTTTCTTTCTGTCTCTCAAATTATTGCAGTTTTAGTCACTAGAAACTCCTTTATGTTGCCTGTGTTTTGATGAGGTTTCACCTACTTTGCAGAACACTACCTGATATCACATAATGTTCAAGTTAATGCTATGTTTTCACCACTCCAATTCTTCAATCAACTGTTTCTCCAAGGATCCTTCATTTATTTTATTGGAACATAGTGTTTAGAAACCAATATCTGGATATTAGGTGTGCTCAATGCTAATGGGGTGTCATTGCTTTCAATCCCATTTTTAAAAATTCTATTGATCTTTAATTCTCTCCCTTTGAACGCTCCATTATATGTAAATGACACTATTATCCCTGCTTCATAATGGAAATTGGGAAAGTTGTTTTTTTTTTTCTTTTTCAATGCTCTAGAATAATTTATAGTGCACTGAAACTATCTGGTCTTTGAAGGCTGTTAGAATTCCCTTGTAAAAACATTAAGACCCAGTAAATTTTTGTCAGTTTCTAAAAATAACATTTTCTCTATCTTCCGAAGAAATTTGAGTATTAAACTTTACATTTGAATGGAGTGATGAAGTTGTTTTTTGAACTGAATTAAAAAATTTATGTCTTTTAATGGCTGAATTGTTTTCCTAAATTCATGTGTTAAAACCCTAACCTCTAGCACCTAGACTGGGACTGAATTTAGAGAGAAAGCCTAAGGAGGTGATTAGTTAACATAAGGCTATTTGTGTAATCTCTCATCTACTCTAACTGGTAATAGAAGAGGACATTAGGACATGCAAAGAGCCACCAGGAATGTGTGTACACAGTAGAAGTACCTTGGGTGAACACAGGCAGCTGTCTGCAAAACAAAGAGAGAAGCCTCAGAAAAACCCAAACTGCTCTTATCTTGATCATGAACTTCCAGACTCCAAGACTGTGAGAAAATAGATTTTTATCACTTAAGCCACCCAGTCTCTGCTATTTTGTTATGGCAGTCCTAGAAGACCAATGGAGTGAATGATACAGACTACCTGTCTTCTATTCTGCTGTTTCTTTTTCATTCTTTGTATGAATTTCATTGCCTTAGTTGTTTCCTGTCTTTGTTGAATTATGCTTATTACATTGTCATTTTAAGTCTTTTCTTCCTTGGGCTTTAATGCAATGTTATGTTCACCCTTTAAGGGGACTTCACTGTTAGACTCCTGATCTACTAAACACATTTTATGTTTGAGGAAACTCAGAATCCAAGCAATCCAATCTTGCTTAAAGGGAAATTCAGGAATTGGAATCTAGGTTTGTTCAGTCCTGGTGAACAATGTTTTCTGCAGGCCAACTTGCCATCTTCCGTGTTCCTGCAGAAGAGGAGGATCAGCATAGTAGAATCATTGCATTTGGATGCATGAACACTAGAATATGAGCTCTCCACCTAGAAAACAGGCTAGCACTGTAGTAGGTACTGAAAATGTTGACTTAGCAATTAATGACCCATGTATACATTGAAACTGCAAAACATCTTATCTCCAGGGCACCAAAGAAAAAAACAGATTAATAGAAGAGGACATTAGGACATGCAAGTAGCTCTAGGGTTTTTGATGACTCTACCACCCAGGCAAACTTAAACTTCTAAGACTTGCCACTCTTCTAATACACAATTCTCCTCATTTCTGTTGAACTCTTATCTTTCTGCCCCCAAAGACACGTGTCCCTGCCAATGGCAAACAAAGCTCTGTTGAAGACTTGGGGTTAAGACTAAGATTACTAACTCTATAACTGGTTTGTGATTTGTTTACCTGGATTGTTCTGTTTATTATGCAGAGAAAGAACTCTCCTAAAATGATGTTGATAAGAGTCTGTAGCAAAAGCCATCTAAGATTATCTGAGGATTTATCTGTTTCCTCAAAGAATATGGGAATGAAAACATATTGGAAGGGGTAGAAATAACAAACAAAATCTGAGGAATTTAAAATCTGCAGATTTTCTAGTCTTCTCTGTAAAGGTGAAAATCTTTGTGGCCAGTCTCCAGACTTAAATTTGCTTCTTCTCTATTGTTTGGTCACTTTTCTTATCCATGTAAGCAACTAGAAATGTAGGTGCTCTGCTCCATGAGATAATATTACAAAATATTGAACCAGAATGTCCTTGTGTGTCCACTAGGTAGTCAGAAGCATGCACATTGCCTGGAGAATTAAAATGTTGTAACAGAAATGCAAAGAGAAGTAGACAAGGTTTAGTTTTTGACTTCCAAATTGGTTCTCTGAGCCCACAGTAAAAACAATAGTCACCACCAGGAGACTGCTGAACAGTGTCAGGCTTCTCTGCCAGGGAGCAGCACGGGAGACAAGCCAAAGCTTGCAGGCCATCCAAGCCATCTGAGCAGGCTCATTTTGTTCCTGGAGCTGGAGAGCCTCATTAGCAGTTCTCAGTAATGCCAGGTGAATTTTCCCATCAAAAACTGCCTAAACTTGTCCAGATAATGCCCACTTGTGTTTGGAGAATTTGCTGACACCTATTTAAATGGCCCCATGTAGAAAGTCTCTCCTTGCTTCTCCCCTTTTCAACTACCCTAAGGTCTTTAAACCATAATACTCAAAACAGATTACAGTGTACGATCGAATCCAAAGAGTTAATACTCTTGGAGATTGAACAGGAGGTAAGCATTTCACCATTTTTTAATACATTCACCTGGATGGATTCTTCAAATTTGCTATCTCTTGTGTCAGAATAGAGGCCAAAATCTTTACAAAGGACTTTAAAGCTGTAACCCGTAGGGCTCCCCCATAATGCATCATTTGTGTGGCGGGGGAGATTGAGCAGTGGCAAACCCCTCAATTTTTATATTGAAGGGCTGTTTAATACTTTTCAGAGAAAGCAAACATTCTGGAAGACTTGGCCTTTCAAATTCTGATCACTTAGAATTGAGAAAGTTTTGAGTGTGAATGTATGATTTGGGGAAGAATAAAGAGAGAATATATATGGTATTGTCATGAGGTTGTGTGAATGGCTGGAAAAGGATTTAAGCTTTTTATTATTTCCAAGACATTGACTTGGATGGATTCTTCACCTTAGCTCTCTCTCACTTCAGAGCAGAGGCCACATCTTCATAATGTACTATAATGCTATAACCAACTGGCTGAGCTCCTCTGCCTTTGGGTCCTCTTCCTTTTCTTTCTGATCTCATGTGCTACTCTCTGCATAGTCTCTCTCTCTCTTTTTAAAGAAAGAGAGAATTTTTTAATATTTATTTTTTGGTTTTTGGCGGACACAACATCTTTGTTCATATGTGGTGCTGAGGATCGAACCCAGCGCCGCCTGCATGCCAGGCGAGTGCTCTACGGCTTGAGCCACATCCCCAGCTCCTGCATACTCTCTTCACTCTAGTCACGCTGGATGCCTGTCACTGTATACATCAGGATATCTGCAGCTGCCACTCTTTATTCATGGAGACACCTTTTGCATAACACATTTGTACAGTTTCTTCTTCCATTGTTTGTTAGGCTAAAAAGCCCTGCAGAGATGCCGAGGTTTATTCATTGGTACCTCTGGATGTTATTTTATAAGGCAAGAGATTTTTCTGTTGTGATTAAATTAAGGATATTGAGATGAGGGATTATCCTGGATTATCAGGTAGGCTTTAACTGTAATCTTTAGTGTCCTTTTAAGAGGAAGGTAGGGGCAGAGTTGATGCAGAAATCCATGGGACCACTGAGGCTCAATGCTATACTGCTGGCCATGAATAGGGCATCCCGAGCAAGGTCAGCCTTGCCGAAAGACCTTGATATCTACCTCAGGAAACTGGTCTCAGACTTTTAACATCCATGTGTGTTGTTTTAAGCCAGTAAATTGGTGATAGCTTACTAAAACAGAAATAATAAACAAATATACCAATATTTGTGCAAATGTCAACTTCTCAGTGAGCCCTTCAGCAACTTTAAAACAGCAACCCTCTTCATTCTCTCTTCCTCTTCTCTGGTTTGAATTATCTCCATAATGTTTTCCATCCTATGAATTTGCCTGCTTTTGCTCGTTTCAGTCTTTTTCCAAAGAAAGTTATCTGAGAGTAGAATTTTTTGTCTGAGAGCTTCACTAGGAAATTGTAGGAAATAACTCACTCAGAAAATTTAGTTGAACAAATGGATTTCTTAGCTCAGGGGGTATTTAAAAGGAAAGTAAATGAACACAGGACAGGGAGCTATGGAGGGCATAATGGACCTGAGCTCAAGAGTGCAGCTTTTTAAATATCCTGAAACCAAAGGGGTCTTGTCTAGAGGATAATATAATAAACCCTGTGCATGTGGTGAACTGAGATGTGGAGTGAAGGCATAGTGCTCCAAACTGAAAATTACCAATTTTGTCTGTTTATACATTTTGTTGGGACATCTAGAGGAAAGAACAGATCAAAGTGAGAGAAGATTTGGATAAATTCTTTGGGACAAAAAGCAAAAGAAGTAAAATAAATCTTGACATCTTCACTTTTTTTTTTTTTTTCACGAGATGGCAACAACATAAACACATAGTTTCTATAATGAAAAGTCTAAGCACAAGCTTTATTTTAGCGTAGCAGAAGCGGGGGTGGGGGATGTATTACTTTAAGGGCTGGCACAGAATTCCTCCAAGAGAGAGAAGAGTCATGTTTGGTAATAAATATGAGAATGAGGACCTTTGGGCATGAGCAGATGGTTTTTGATCAAACAAAGGACTAACTAAACTTCTATGCAGCAGAAAATGATTTAAAACCTTGGGTGGGAGCTATGGGTGACAATGGTCTGATGAGAAAACTTTGCAACATGGTACAAAACTAAAATTCTAGTAGAAAAAAACTACCACCACAAATTCTCTAGGTAAGTTTTAAGGCTAGGGTGCCCAGAGGTCAATGTTAGGTTGTTTATCCTCGTGGGTAAGTAAATAAATTTACCTGTTGTCTCCAAATTATTAAGTAAAGTCTGAAATACACATAGCCTGGTGTGACTCAGTGGGGTCATGGGGTACAGACTGCACCTAGGAGGCGTGACCTGGCCTAGAAATGGAGAAATTAAAACAACACAGAGAGATATAAGCTTGCCCATCACATTTCTATGCAAACAATCATGATATTTGAGGAACCTAAGCCAATTTCAAGCAAATATTTTGGATATTACTACCACAGCCAGTATGTCAAGGAGGCAGATGTTTTGATTGCAAGTTTAATAGGAATATTTCCTATTATAATTCTTTGCTTGGCTTCCAAAAACAAAACTTTTGGCCTATATAAGAAGACACACCTGGTATGAAAGTCAAAAGGGCTTACAAAATCTGCCTTGGATATTTTGGTGCACATTTGTCCTCTGGATCTTTTCTCTTAAAATCTAAGCTCTGGCACATTTCTCGGGTGGTTTTCTCTTCTGTGACTCTTTGTATGCTGTTGCTTTTTTATTCATGCTCGGATGGTGTGTTCCCTGACACCAATAACAATAAGAACCTGCCCTTTCAAAACAGAACTGAGGCAGAGACGATCTGGAGATCCACATAGGAGTTTTCAATTGGAGATGGACTTGGAAATCAAACAAGTGCAAACCATATTGTTAATCAAAATAGGCTCAAAGGAGATTTGTCTGGCAGCACTGCAGAGAGCAGTCATAAAATTAAATAAGAGCCTGTGGGTAGTTACACAGGAAAAAAAAATGTTTCTTTACTTGTAAGACAACAGATAAATGGTAAAGCACATTAGGGCTTGAAGGCCCCTCTTGGAGAAGGGCTGTCAGAATGGCTATTTACATACCCCCACAGGCTGTCAGTGTCTTCTGTGAATCCTAACAGTTCCTCTTCTGGGGCTGCCAGAGACTGTCATTCAAAGACCATAAAATAAGCTAAGACTCAGCAACTCTTCATTGTTTCAAATTGAAGGCTAAATATTTTCACAAGCAGTAGGACTAAGTATTATGCTGGGATTTGGAACAGGGGTGATATTGGCTCTTTTGAGTCTTCATTGGTTCATTCATTTGGCCAACAGACTTGTACTGAATTTGTGGTAGGTGTATGCTACCATATAATTTTTTAAAAAATGGTTTAGACACCTATCTTCTCATAAAAAACTTTTACTATAAAAGGGGTGACAGGTACATATACCGTAAAATGAGATACACATCAAGAGTGCAAATGTTGTGAAAATATCACATTAACTACTTTTAAACTACCTTTATTTTGTTCTTCAGGGACTGCAATCAATAAGACATTAGAGACAGGAGAGCTGTACTTCTGACTTCCATATCTTCATCTCCTACTCATTATTTGACACACTGTAATGCAATCTGATATTCACCTTCACCAACTTATGGAAAATGGTCTTTTCAAATACCACCAATGACAATCTAAGATTTTCAGATTTCAAGAGGAGTTCACATCATCTCCTTTCACTTCTTCCTTTATATTTTCTTCAATTCTTAAAAGATTGGCAGATACTCTCATCAAGAAATTGACTTTACCCCCAACGTCCTAGATGGGCTTCTCTGGGTTCATCCCTGCCTTGCTGACTTAATTGTTCTAGGCCTTTCCACAGGCTCCTCTGACTCTTCCTGTACTATCGAATGAGGTTTCTCCCATTTCTCCTCTTTTCTCTTCTATCTTCTTTTTCTTGAAAAACCTCACATACAAACACGTCTTCTATCTGTATGCTTTTGAGGACCAGATTTCTATTTTTAGCCTCAATATCATATGTTTGTGTGTGTGTGTGTGTGTGTGTATGCGCACACCTACATGTACTATCTGTATCAAATTTCCCCAAAAGCAAAAACTCTTGGATATTTCTTAGGCATTCCAAACTCATATTTTTGAAATTGAATTTATTAAATCCTCTATATACTCCCTATCTCTCCCCAAAACAGTACTCATCCTATTTTATGTTTTTCAATTCTTGAGAATGCTTTCTCTATAGTGGTTCAATGGCTCAAAGCAGAAACCTAGTGGCCACACTTCCAACCCTTCAACTGCTGCTTGGTACCCATATTTTCTTCATCTGCAAAGTTAATTAGGCCCCTTGTTATATTTTACTTAAACTATTAAAATAGACTCCTATTTATTTCCTTTTTTTGGGCTTCTCTTCCAATCCATCCTCCATACTATAGCAGAATCAGATGTACAGATGGCTGAAAAGATGGCTGCCTATGTCCCAATTTGTCATTCGTTCTTGCAAAACAGTACAGGAACTGAACAAATGCCACAAATTCAGCATAATTTAGAGGCACAGAATTCTAAACTTTAAACAAAATTCAAGATTAAAAAAAAAGCAGGAAACAGAATCAGGCTGGGGTCTCTCACACAACCATCTGGAACCTTCTATAAGTCTTGCCACAAGAAAAGTGGGCCATGAACCATTGCTGGAGAAAGAAGAAGGGACCTAGGATTGATCTAGAATTGATCTAAAACTATTGCCAGAAAAATGAAGTTACTCTAGGAGATCTGGAAATGCTAAAAGTGTACCCAGTTGGTAAGAGCATGGACTATAAGAAGAAGTTAAAATAAATAATAAAGGGGAAATAGGCAACGTGGAAAGCAAGCGAGAACTGGTTAAACCATCAGAAGACACAACCTCTGCTCATGGATCTCAACCAAGGAAAATGAAAACCACCTGGCAGGAGAGTTAAGTTAGCTCTCAGATCACCATCTCCAACCCCTTTCAAAACACATGGAGCTTTTCAATTTTTCTTAAATACAATACCTTGTTTGGATTGGCTTATTCTTACTTACAAGGCATAGTTAGATTTTAGAACTCCCTATGTGGTTCGGTGCCATTAGAGTCACAGTGATACCACCTGTTACAGGTGATGAGTTCTGTTTCTTCACATGTTGGGGCATAATGTTAGAGAAGCATGCCGAGGCAAGCATATAAAGCAGGGTTTATTTTAAAAAGGGTAACATAGACTTCTCCGGGAGGGAGAAGGGGGTCATAGCTGGTATCTTGGTATCCCAAGAAGTGAGGGTGTTCTGCCTTGTTTATGTCCAAGGCTTCCTTTGTCCTCAGGCTCTCTTCCCCTTATGTTTTCTCCCTCCTGCACAGTGACTAGGCCCAGGAGATGCTCAGTGGATGGCCAAAAGGTGAGAAGCAGATGGGCTGGAGGGGCCAGGCAGAAAGGGGGTGTAATTAACAACTCCCTGAAGGGACAATTCCTCAGGCAGGTTACCTTAGTAAAAGGTTAGAGCAGGGGCCGGTTATCTTGATTAGGGTATGAAGGTAGGGCTCTGAAGGCATTAGCATTTCAATCTCTTTCCAACTTCACAGACCTAAATTGGCCTCCCTGAACAGCTCTGACCCCATTTACCTATCTATACTGACTGTCTCTTTTAATTCTGCCTTCAGTATAGTTAAACTGAGTTTCTTCATACAAAGTCATAACACTAACCAGAGAAAACAAAAAGAAAGCAAAACATAAATCCCCAGAATTCCAAACAATTACATTAGAAATAAGTAACAAAACTAAATTATTTTTTATAGGTGACTCTATATGAAAACCAAATTTTAACAATGCATATAGGAACAATGAGACCAGAGTAAAATATTTGCTTCGTTGATTTCAGTGATTTGTGCTGTCACAAACAGACTAACCCACCTCTAATACTGCAAAATTTTCTGGATGATTATATCCAGGGGCAGAATGTCTTCTTCTTCAGCTACAAATGAAGACCAACACTCAGTATATATCTCCCTGGACTCTCACTTCAAATATGCCAATCTGTCCATTATTGGCGCATGCTGTCTTTATTGGGAATCTAATGAGAGGGTTATGCAGTAATCATTTCACACAGGGTTAGATTTTAAAGTCAGGATATAACTATTTCTACCATAGCCCAACATAACTATTTTTATCCCGGTCTCTCAGAAATTTTGTCAGAGGACTTGTTCACAACTTGCCAAGTTATTTTCTGCTACTCCAAGGGAAGTAATGAACTTTTTCATGGATAAGGTCAATATATGAATTTCTTTGGAAACGGAAATGGATTTGGCTTTTTGAGAGTTGGGAATGAGATGGCCATTCTCTGTGTGAGGCTTTTTCAATTCTAGTTTTATAAAATAAATATGGTCACTGCATTTATTGGTAAATCATTTGTGAGGACTGAGGCACTGGGGGGTATAAGTGGTTTCTTGAAATAACGAATGATATCAGAATTAGAAGTGATGGGAAAAACGAGCCTATGTTGAACCAAACTGCCAAACTGAGTTGTAGAGAAACTGAATTATGTTTATGCTTTCATGCATTTCATCAATGTGATAAAAAAAATATGGTGAGATTTTATGGCATATATTAAAATTAACATAAAAATTTTCTAAATGGACTCTAAAGAGTTAAGTGATGGGTATGAGAACCACGATTCTCTGGAACATCCAAGGAAAACCTTTGTACAAATGTACTCTTATGGCCTTTTTTTTCCCCCCAGAGAGAATAGCTATCCTTTTCATCAGATTCTCAAAAACATCCATCAGCCAAAACCATTCACGAAACTTTGCTTTTGATAGAGGTAAGGAAAGTCTGTCAAGATATGTCAGTGCCTTGGGGAAAGGACTATTAGACAAAAACACCATGTGTGCTTTGGAAGCAATAAGTGGGAGAATTTATTTCAGATGGTCAGGCAAGAATTATAGACATACCCACACTAATTAGAATAAAGGTCTACCAGCTATTAACACTGTATTAATTACCTGATAAAGTCTGGATCATCCTGTCTAAAGAATGATGAATGATAAAGGAGCTCATGAAGCTACAAGAAAAATATTAACTAGAGGAATGATTTATTTTTGAGTTAGACCAAATGATGGAAATTTGAGGGTATCATAGTTTATCATACAGAAAATGCAAGACAGCACTGGCTGTTGGACCAGAGCCACAAGGACAGACTTTGGACAATTTGCAGTATCCTATCAGGCAACAGAATTTATACAACAGATGAATTGAACATAACATATTTGTTTTCGAATTTTTATTTGTTTTGTTCCACATGGGAAGTGCTTATTGATCTAATGTCTCAGGAAGATGCTTATTAACAGTAAAATAGTGTTGATTTAACAGCAATAGTTGTGGACTCTAGAAGCTTGACTATGAAAAATTTTTTATTTTAATTTTTTTAGCTTCTTCATTATCATCAGAGCTAACGTTAGCAGATTTAATCCTGAAGAAAAGTCCTTACATAATAGGTGCTATCATGAGTCTCAGGGAAAAAGAAACATAGGCCGAAGATAATGACTTTATTTGCCTAAGGTGGCACATACTTAAGCCTGTGTGTGGCTAAATAAAACCCATTCTCCTACCAGCATATTCCATGTATCCAGCTGTGTATTTCATTTTAGTTTGACAGCGCACTAAGAGAGGGAATTAGGCTTAAGAGAATGAGGCACCATCTCTTGCCTGAAAGCAGTGATTCAGATATTGTACACTCTAAAAAGGAATAAAGTATACTAAAGGTGATTTGCATCAAACCTCAAAAACATAGCAAAGTAACCTGACAGAGCAACCCAAGAGGAAAATGTACAGGGAAAGACATAGAAAATAGAGAAGCAAGGATTAAGAGGGAAAGAGAGAAAAGAAAAAGCTAGCAAAAATAGAAAAACCCAAGTCAGAGAACAGACTAAACCCTTCCAATAGAGAGCACAAACACTTCCTCTCCTTGGTTCTCCACCTACTCAGGCAATTGAACGGAACCATGAGAAAATCTGTGAAGTACTGAGGAAGTGCCCACACTCTTACCATCTCTTCTGAGTTGTTTGTTGAGAACCGTTCTGGAATTCAAGGAAAACACTTTCCTTCCTTATAGATAAAGTTTTCTACACTTTGCCACCTTTAGATCTTTTTTTTTAATAAAAAATCAAATTTTAATTTATTTGTTTATTTACTTACTTATTATTATTATTTGGTATCGAGGATTGAACTCTGGGGCACTCGACCACTGAACCACAACTCCAGCCCTTTTTTTGTATTTTATTTAGAGTTAGGGTCTCACTGAGTTCCTTAGCACCTTGCTTTTTGCTGAGGCTGGCTTTGAACTCATGATCCTTCTGCCTCAGCCTCCCAAACCACTGGGATTACAGGCAAGCGCTGTTTTGCATGGCTTAATTCATTTATGTTTTCCGGTCTATAATTTGTGATTACTTTCTTAAATTGTTTTTCCAACATATTTTTCTACTACATTTTGTGATTCATTGCCTTTAAAATTTAATCAGTTCCAAATAAAATACATGAATTTACATAGCTCAGAATCATAGATGATAATTTCCTTTTAAATGGAATCACACATTTTTAATGAGTTTTAAATGCTAACTTCTTTCCCTGACAGTTGGCTAATGGTAACAGTGGTGGTCTCTGACCACTGATACTGTATCAGGCTCTGTGCTAAGATTTTAAGATGTATTGATTCATTTAATCTTCACAATAATCCTAAGAGAAATATTGTGGCAGAGACAACTGTTTGCCTCTTGTTATGGTTTGGAAGTGAGGTACCCCCCAAAAGCTCATGTGTGAGACAATGCAAGAAGGTTTAGAGAAGAAATGATTGTATCATGGGAGCCTTAACCCAATCAGTGTGTCTATTCCCTGATGGGATTAACTGAGTGGTAGCTGAAGATGGCTGGAGGAGGTGTGTCATTGGGGGAGTACCTTTGAGGTATATATTTTGTATCTGGATAGTGTAATCTCTCTCTACTGCCTGATCATCCTGTGAGCTATTTCCCTCTGCCATATACTTCCACCAATATTCTGCCTTACTTTGAGCCCTGAGGAATGGAGCTAGCTGTCCATGGACTGAGACCTCTAAAACCATGAGCCCCCAAGTAAATATTTCCTTCTCTACAGTTCTGCTTGTTGGTTTTTTAGGCACAACAGCAAATAAAAGCTGACTAAAACACCTGTCAATCTACTTTTTCTTTATTATCCAAATTTTATCCTAAATGACAGAGTGCCAGGCAAAGGACTCCATTTCCAAATCTTACACCTTCTAGTAGCCATGTGCTGAGCAATAGGATGTACAGAGAACTGATGTGTGCAGCTGATGTGTGCCCTGTCTGGTAGGCACATGATGCCTAATGATTCAGTAGCCAACATAGACCCCCCCACCCTTAGCTGGAGGATGGAAGCCGGTCATGAGGGGGAGCACAAACATAGAAGTAACCTGGATCCTGGATGACTTCCTGAAGTCATCCTAACAGCTTTCGGTTGCCTGTATCTGTCCAACTGTTGTGACAGTGACTAATCAGTATATGTTTAAGTCACTGTTGTTTTGGATAGTCTACTATATGCTCTCCCACAGAATTCTTAGCTGGGACTTGGTTATAGTTATCTCAATATCATGGATAAAGAATCTTGCAGCTTAATCATATTAGATAACTTTTATTACAACTGGTAATCAGTGCCTAGATTCAAACTGGGCTGCTCAGACTCTAAAACCCAGTAATATACTACTAAATTAATTCAGATGTAGTTTTATTGCAGATATTCAAATTGTGGAATTCAACATAATTCTTTTCCAAGCAGCAATCATAATCCATTGAGGGTTAAAGATCAGGAGATAGTCAAGCCAAGGTCATGAATACTTTTCCCAAGGGAACTGGATTTATTCCTATATCCATTATCTGCTGATACCTTTGGTCATTCATTGTTTCCAGTCACACATAGCCCAGTAATCACATAGGAAGCTGGAAAAACACGTGTAAAACTCCTCACCAATAAGAAACCACCGAGTACTGGCCCCATGTACTACATATATATGTGTGCGTGTACAAAAACACCTGTATCCTAGTCATTGCAATGGGTTCAACTGTAAAAATCCACCTTTATTCCTTGCTTGTTCTTCTTTACTATAAATTTTTACTTCAAAACCATCCCTGATTACTCTATCCCCTTCCCCAAAAGATTGGACCAATGGCATTAACTAAGAGAAGCCAAATCCCCCACAGACCAGGCAAAGTCAAATAGATTCTCCATTTTAATGTTGAAAACTATAGTTAGCCCATGGTTGCATTGGATGTCCAAATCTGAAGTCATGTGTATTTTGAGTCTATAGGAAAAAAGTTGATAGGCAGAAGAATGAATGAAGCGGACATATCAAAAGAATTTAGCAATACCCAGTAATGCTAATTCAATGCTCATCGTACAACTTACCTGGTTACCTTCTGTTTATTCTTTCAACCTCAGTATCACTTCTTCTGAGCAACCATTACTATTCTCTCAAAATCACTTGGGTAATGCATCTAATATGTATTTCTACTTTGTATAACTTTGCTATTTTAAAACATTGTAAATTAATTGGTTTAGTTTCTGTGCTCTGCACTAAAGTATAAATGACAAGAGAGCAGAGACAATTTCTCTTTTATTTTCTGCTGCTTAGAGTGTGCCTGGCACATAGAACTTGCTCACTGTGTAGTTGACCTGAGGTAAAAAACAGCTACTGTTCTTCAGCCTTGAGGCAACTTCCTGTCATGGCTGCAATTAAATGCCATGGTGCTCTGGATCCCATTTGAGTGTCCAATAAATTAGTATGTTTATTACGATGATAATAACCTCTCTTTTCTTTCTTAGGTTCACTTGAATATATTTCTGTTCCTTGAAAACAAAGGAAACATAATAAGAATGTGCAGAAAGTAGGTGGGTTAGGCAAATGGAAAAAGGAAAGGCCAACAATTTAAGAAAGTGGAAATTGCATCTTGTGAAATTGCCGCAGTCTCTGGCTGGGCACAAATCATGAGTCTCCACACAGCTTGTAGATTCAAACAGCAATTCTTTATTCCCGAACTCACACCGGCCGTCTACAAACACGCTCTGGGGGAATCCACGTTCTCTGCCCAAATCCACTCCGCATGGGCTTCTGTCTCCCAAAATATACTGTCTGACCCTAAGCACTCAAGAGGAACTCAGCAGCAGGATACGCCCTATTCTAAAGGGGGAACACCCTAATCTCCTATTATGCTAAACTGCCCTATTCTAAAGGGGGAACACCCTAATCTCCTATTATGCTAAACCGCCCTATTCTAAAGGGGGAACACCCTAAACACGGATCCTACCCTGGTCCTTGAGCAAGGTCACCTTTCAGAAGTCCTTCCACTAGACAGCATGGGAGTAAGCTGGCAAGGAATTTGTCATACCTACTTGGCTGATGGCTCCCAGCATCATATATTTAATCTTTATGTGTGTTTTCATAAATTGGTGAATGGAAAAAGGTTTAATATTGCTTTGGTCTGTATCTTTGCTGAAACAAGGTTACTAAGTGTTAAGATTCTATCAGGTGTAATTTACATACAAAGAGTATAAGAAGTTTCAGTTGGGTTTCAATTACAGTATTATAGTACCATAAAAAACATGAAAGTATTTCATCTTATTAAAGTGGAGTAATTTGTCTAAATCAGAAATTTTATAAGGGTTATTTCAGAATGTTAATTTATAAAAAGGGTTAATGGCTTAAAAAGAGATAAAAAGATTCAAGATGTGAAAATATATTTTAATATGGAAGGTTAAAAGAAAAAGAAATGTTTCTAGATGAGATAATCTCTGTGTGGTAAAGTAAAAAGTTGTAAAATAAATACCATTTAAAAAGATTTTGAGGAAACTAGACTTACCTTAAAAGCTTGAGAAAGGAAGAAAAAAAAAGGTATTTGTACATGGCAGATTGAGACAAAGCTTCTTAATGGAGTAAAAAAGGCCTTTGGTTGAAGGGCAGCCATGTAAACTAATATTAAGTGATTTATACAGAATCTAAGCCGCGTTTAAAAGAGTAAAGCTGTAGGTGGTGAAAAAGTACATTTAAAAGTACAGTATAGATGACAATTGTAAGACTTTAAAAGGTTAATTTGAAGGTGGTTAAGGTGCCTTCATGACGGAGGAAAGATTGCATCATTCGAAGCCTAGTTAATCTTAAAAATTGGAAAGGGGTATATATCCCCCAAAGATAAACTTAAAATAACCCTTCTTACTCTAAACTTTTTAAATTTGGATTCATCAGGACTTAGTGCTGCAAAAAGACATATGTATCCAAAAAATGTACATAAGCCTAAAGTACTTTGGAAAGATATTCTAACAGGACAATGGAAAGATCCTGATCCAGTGATTTTCTGGAGTCGGGGTTCTATTTGTTTTTCCACAGGAGAACAACAACCGATTTGGATTCCAGAAAGACTAACTAAAGCAATTTCTACAGATCGAAAAGAAGATGATTTGACTCAAATCCATAACAGCTGATATCCAGAACTCCAGCTTGGCCATTCTTACATCTGCGACTGTGATTAACCAGGATGCTTTTTTCAATATCTATTTTATTATTGCATTTTTCCACATCATAAGGCTCTATTTTTATTTTTTGAGCTCATACAAACCTAGGTTAATGTTTTTCTGATTAGTTTTATTTTTTGACCATAGAGTTTTTAAACATTGCAATGGAGATTTCACCTAGGTAAAGCTACAAGGCCTTTATTATTATCTTATGTGTTGTACGTTTGTTTGCACATTTGTGTTTTGTGTTGTATGTCTGTGTGTGCGTATTTCATATATGAGGAGCGCTCATGAGAAAATGGATCCGAATTTTTTTTTTTTAATTCACGTGATTTAAATGGCTTAATTTAAATTAGGTAAACAGCTGTTAAGGATTGTTTTTAAAGGTGGTTAACAGATCTGCTTGTTTACTAATTTAAATCAGGTAAACAGATGTTAAGGATTGTTTTTTAAGAAGGTTAACAGATCTGTTTGTTTACTTTCACCTTTCCTTTTCATTATATTTAATAATTCTTTTCAGGTTAATGTCTTTTTAGCATCATTGCCAGAATTCCTATCTTCATCCCAATGAATATAACTCAACAAGTATGCTTAATCAAGAAGTCAACTTACTTTGGGAGGCAACGGACTTTGGGAGGAGACGGACAGATTGATAGATTCCTCCCCTTTGAACTGCTTACAGAACTTGCCTGGACTATGTAACTACGTTTAGTGCAGCAAATTCTGGTAATGCTGGCATATCTTTGCTGATGGTGTCACCAGTGATCTTTGCTGATGGTGTCACCAATGATGCAATTTTTCCAAAGAAACTGTCAATTGGCTTGGTGTCGTGGCATTTCTGTATCCTCCTCCCTTCTGCTAGTGATGGTCTAAATTTGGGGGCCAATAGCTATATGCTGGACTGGTAGTCAGTGACGGGTATGATCCAATTGCAGTGGTATCAACCTAAGACAGGAGGCTGACGCCTAAAGGTCAGTTGCCTAAAGGTCAGTTTTCCGATGACGGGTAAGAACCATATGTTGAATTGGACAACCTACCAGGCACGGTCCTTAAGCCACATTAACCTCACTCCCCCACTGGCACCAAGGCAAAATTTGGGGGCCAACAGAGGTGAGGCAAAGAACCTCACCCCCCCACTGGTGCATAGACCTATCCACAAGTATGGCTGTATGCTGGACCGGTAGTCAGTGACGGGTATGATCCAGTTGCAGTGGTATCAACCTAAGACAGGAGGCTGACGCCTAAAGGTCAGTTTTCCAATGACGGGTAAGAGCCATATGTTGAACTGGACAACCTACCAGGCACAGTCCTTAAGCCACATTACTTGTTGTTTAATTAATCAGAAGGGGGGAGATGCTGGGAGCCATCAGCCAAGTAGGTATGACAAATTCCTTGCCAGCTTACTCCCATGCTGTCTAGTGGAAGGACTTCTGAAAGTGACCTTGCTCAAGGACCAGGGCAGGATCCGTGTTTAGGGTGTTCCCCCTTTAGAATAGGGCGGTTTAGCATAATAGGAGATTAGGGTTTTCCCCCTTTAGAATAGGGCAGTTTAGCATAATAGGAGATTAGGGTGTTCCCCCTTTAGAATAGGGCGTATCCTGCTGCTGAGTTCCTCTTGAGTGCTTAGGGTCAGACAGTATATTTTGGGAGACAGAAGCCCATGCGGAGTGGATTTGGGCAGAGAACGTGGATTCCCCCAGAGCGTGTTTGTAGACAGCCGGTGTGAGTTCGGGAATAAAGAATTGCTGTTTGAATCTACAAGCTGTGTGGAGACTCGTGATTTGTGCCCAGCCAGAGACTGCGGCATGAAATAATAATAGATGTCTAATTAATTCATTGATGTGTCTTCTTAAAATGAGTGTCACTATTCTTATGATAATAGTGAATCAAACATGTTTCAGCCAGAAGTTGTTATAAGAATATCTGTTGACAAGGCACAATTTTAAATAAATGGGAAAGTTTGAAGAATAATGTAGATTTTCTTCATTGACATTTATTTTAACTCTAAGAGGAAGAAGTTTAAGGGTTACTTTTGCCAAAAGTAAGTCAAGGAACCTTACAGGGAGGGTTGTTTTATTGGAAAGCTCATTTGGGTGGCTGGCATGTCCACTAGAACCTCCTAATTGAGGATAATAATGATTTAAAAGCCTTCTGTTCAACCTATCAACTAAATGCAAATTTCCACCACATTTTGTGCATTCATTTAGATGTAAATTATAAACAATGAAAATCATAAACAAATCATGCTGGCAAATAGGGAATAAACAGGTTTGTAACTAGCACTTTGGAAGAGATGGTTGCCTAGGACAATTTAGGCTAAGAAATGACACACCTTTGCTTTCCTTGAAATCATTCTTCATATGTGACAGATGGCACCAAATCAATTGTTGATCAGAGAATAACACTTGGCATTCCATCCTGTGGGTGGAAGGAAAAGAGTGTTTAAATTTTTAGGGGAAAAACATAGTGCACAAACAGATTGGCCTAACAAGACTGAGAACAATGTTAAAAGAAAGAACTATCTTTCCATTTAATGACCAGAAGACCAGTGAACAGAAATCTGCCTCAGAGCTTGCCAGAGTTCAAGTCAAAATGACAATTTCACTTGCACTTATATCCCTAGAACTTCATGTTTAATTTCAAATTACTGGGATCATTAGTTATATATACCCTCCTTTTTTTTTAATGTGACATTATGTGTGGTAGAAAACTTAAGGGCTGAGAAGACAATTTGGTGTCCAAGCCCCACCAAAGTACCTGATAGTCATTTTACTAGCCTTCTCCTCATAAGTTATAGGTCATCAGAAAAAAAAATGCCATTGTCTCTTTTCTCTGTCCTCATGCTCACATCTCAAGCTGTTTGTGCTGAGTTGATGTGGACGAGGGCCCCTAGTCTCTTAGACGGCTGCCTCTTCTACCCTTTGTACTTGTATCTATCTTAGTTCTTCCATGTGTGCCCTATGCCCAATTTGAGGGCCATTGAGGGTGATCACTATGCACCAAAGATAGAACACTCAGAAATAGCAAGTGAAAGGTGGCTTGTGAATTTGCTCGTGTGTGTGTGTGTGTGTGTGTGTGTGTGTGTGTATGTGTGTGTGAATTTGTTCCTGAAGTTAGCTATGTTAAGGATAAAACTCTGACAGTCCAACACTTCTCATATAAATAAGAAGTTCATATAAGAAACTTAAGTGTATGGAGGTATGTGTGATTGGCACAGATGTTCATTGCGCCCGAACAAATCCAAGATGCCAATCACATTTCATCTCTACCAAGATGTGTCAAGCAGCCAGCTGTCTGTGACTAAAGCTAGTAAAACTTAAAATTAAAGGGCATGCAAAGTGTGCATGCAGACATGTCTTTGTTTATATGTGAGTGTATATCTGTCACTGCTGCTAATCCATTTGCTCTGAAATGCACCCACAATGAAACTTCCGAAACTGCTCAGCCTGTAGGTGGTAATAGAGAGAATATGGGAAAAGCAATATAAGTTATTGGCAATTGTTGTCATTATGGGGGTCTTGGGCCAGGCCATGTGAAGACTTTTAATTCTTATTGAGTACCCAATGAGAAATATTGGCCTCCAGTGACAGATATACACTCACATATAAACAAAGACATGTCTGCATGCACACTTTGCATGCCCTTGTAGGAAAACAATGCTTCTCATTTTGTGTTGAATCTGTCCTTCCCTTTGATCTTCCACTAGTTGCCTCAATTATGAGTTTTGACTCCATCTCTAGTTCAGAGGGAAAAATAGCCTCTTAAAGTACCTGGACTTGCATATTATGTGAGATTAGGTTCTACAGGTGGAATTTAAAGTGAACTTCTCACATATTTAAATTTGGCCAAATGTATCTTTGATTTTTTTTTCATAAGTCAACTTAGACTATGTTGTCCTTCAGTAATAAACAACCCCAAAACTTCAGCAGTCTAAGAACAAAGGCTCATTTCTTTTCCATATTCCATGTTGGCTGAATTTTTCAGAAATCTGGGAATCATCCTTGACATCTCTTCCTTCCTTATCATCCACTTTTATTCATTTTTTCTTTTGAAATAATCAAGTTCATTAATCTCTACTCTCACTACTTTGATGTATGGTGCCATCATTTTTTTCCTAGACAGAGAAAACGTCTCCCCGTGGTCTCTTTGTTTGGACTTTTTACTACTTCAGTCAGTTCTCCATACAGTATGAAGGGAGATTTTCTTAAAAAGTTATCCCTGAAATGGCAGCTCTCTTTTTAAAACCCTTGATCACTCTTAGGGCACAGTGGGAAAACTTTAAGGTTGCTGACCAAGATTTGGCCACTCTAGGCCCTCCAGCCTCCCATTGCTTTCTTGTCCTTATTCTCTCCATCTTAGCTACAGTGACTTTCATTCCATTTCTCAACCTCTTTCTACAGCACCTTTCCTTAGGACCCTCACACCTGGTGCTTGCTATGGCTGAATCACCATCTTCCTTGCTGTTTCTACCTGCTTCATCCATTAGTGGATCCATATTAACCTGGAAAGCCTCAGATAAAAAGTCAATTTCTCAGAAAAACCTTTCCTCCAGCCAGGTCAAGTGCACTCAATACACTTCTACTGGGGAATTATTAATTTTCTCCTCTGGCACTTAAGACAAATGCATTTGAGTAGTTTTTGAAATTTATTGGACATATGCGTGTGGCCATTTTTTTTTCCCCTTGAACTGAAAGAGCTGCATGGGGTTAGGGAGGTTTCCATAATCCACCTTAAAACCTTTTGCACTTCTGATATAAAACTCTTCTCAAGGACTCCCTATAGAGTTTGCACTGCATATTGCAGACTCCTCAAAACAAACACTTAGTGGAGTCATGGATGTAAACCTGGATCATTATATTTATTGCAAAATAAATCTTGTGGTAGAGCAGTGTGGAGACAATTAAGACATGGTAGTAAGCACAAATAATTTCTAAGTATGCATTTTCTCTTCTGATAGTGCTTCTTTGCTCAGTAACAGGGGACAAATTAAAACAGATATAACTTAATAGAATTCCAGCATCTCCTGGGCTTGTCACTGGATTGTGAAAGCAAACACCTGAGTATATTCTAAATTGCATGAAGAATTAAATGGGGAAAAAAAACTTGGCTGAGAGTTTCTAGGTACATAGTTACATTAAACTCCATGAAACTATTAACATGGAGTTTTTCATAGGCTTCTTGTAATGTATGCACTTATAGTAACTAGAATTCATTAATGTAATTTCTGAGCATCTCCTATGTTTACAGTTTGGTTCCCAAACAATAAAGCCCCTTCACAAGCTTAAGAGTTAACAAAACATTTTAAAAACAATAAACAAGAGAAAATTTTTTTCTGGAGGCTAGAAATATAAATGATTATAGGGCAGGCCCCAAATGGCTACAGTTAGGCTCCTTTCCTAAGGTTTCTGGGGGGCCCCTGTTTTTAGTATGTAGTCAAAGTCATGAACACCATGTTCAGCATATGTACTCAAGGCCATAAACATTTGCTTGTGAGCATGCACCCACTTATGCACTTATTGAAAATGTGCCTTCTTTGTTTGGCCTGCATATAAAAAAGGTCTATGGAAATGGCTCAGAGGGCAAAATGGAACTGATGTGGGTTGAATATAGAGGCTGTGGGGTGGGAGGGTGCTGCCACTCTGAATGAAAAATATCTACTATCCTAACTGTGCCTTGCATCTTCTTTTACATGCTGGGATCCCAAATCTGTTTCCTATGATCTGAGTCTCCATCCAACAATGATTTAAAAAAACACAATAAAAATATTTTATTAGCAATGCCTATAAATGCAGTGAGAACTGGAATGGCTTAATGGTTGTATTCTTTTTCCTGCAACCCTTTCTCTCTATTTTTAGCCAGCAGAGATATCAAAAAATAATTTTTCACAGTATCTTCATTGGGTCTCAAGTGAAGTTTTTTCTTTTTTTTTTTAACCAACATGAAAGTAGTAATAATTATGAACAAACTTTTTATCTTCTGATAAATCAGTATGTACCAAGACATGACAATAGAAAGAAGGTAAGAGCATACCAGAGAATTACACATGTAAGACATAAAGCTTCAGGTTGTCATCTACTGAAGGAAGACAAGCCACTTAATACTCACGCAGCTGACATTTGGTAAGGAGGTTTCATACCCAACCTATGTTGGCATTTTACTTGAAAATTATTTTCCCTACAGTTGCTTCTTGTGTTAAAAGACTCTCAGCATATGCTTTTCCCACTCTTTGATAGAACATGCAGTTGATTCACTGAGTATGCAAGTAGAATGTTCTTGTGGAAAAAAAAAGTGACTGAAGCCTGCACAATCTTTAATTGGTGCTTAAATTCAAGCAGCTGTCTTTCTTCAGATAGCCTGGGCCCAAGAGAACCTGCCTAATGTAGCACTCAGGCCTTTTTCCAACCATTTTCCCCTACTCTATCCCCAGAGCTAAGATTGTATATTTTCCTTAAATAAACCTTCTCTTTTAGAAATAAAAATATGAGTGAGAAGCTTCTAATATGAAATTGCCATTTTGTTGCTAGAGTGGACAGCAGTCCTGGCTGAAATATTAGCTTTTGGCTTTGTATTTGCCAGCTAATGGAAGGCAGAGTTTAGTCCTTAAACCCCCAACAGACTTTACTGGTTGTTTCTGTCCTTTTCATTGTAGAATATTTACAAAAAAACTCTTCCTAGTGTGCACTTGCTTTTTCTGCCTACGGATGAGCAAAGAATGCTTTTATAATTTTATAAACCATGTTTCTGTTATCTCTAAGTGTTAAACCACATTGTTTAGGAAAGGGGTTCAGAGAGTCATAGATTTCAAGGGGTTTATTTCACCTTGCTGTCCTGAAGTGAGATTATAGATTAATTACTATATTGAGCTGATAGAATGTCTCCTGATTTAAAGCAGGAAGATTTTAGACCTACCCCAAAACATGATCTATACAAGTGTATGGTCTGAGGAAGGGTGGATTGGCATCAGCCGAGAGCTTTTTAGAAATGCAACTTCTCAGCCTGGGCTGGAATTCCTGTTTGAATAAGTCTTTCAGGTGATTCTTACATCTGCTGAAGTTTGAGAATCATTGAGCTGAACAAGTGAAGCAGCTGTACATCATGGATGATTTAAGAGTGAAGAATTGAGAATCAGGCTGCCTGAGTTCAAATCTTGAAGTCTTAGTATGCAATGTGACTTTGGTAAGTTATCTCTTTCTGTCTCAACTTTTTTCATCCTAAAAGTAGGATTAAAAAAAAGCACCCATATTCATAGATTACATTTTGGGATTAAATGAGTTAATACAAGTAAAACATTTTAAATTGTACTAGACATATTAATAGTACTAATAAGTGTTATTTCCTATCATTAGAACTTCTTATATGAAAAACTCTGGCAACAGTTTTATGTTCACAAATATTTGTAAGTTATTCAGAGTCAACCCAAAACTTCACTGGAAATCCAAAGAATCACAGGACTTTTTGAGGTTGGAATACTGTTATGTCATTATTTATTCTAATCGAGAATTGCTTGGTTTTAGAATGTCTTGAAATTCATGTGGATTTGTGGGGGAAAAAAAGGTGGGGGGCATATGAGAGAAAAAGTGAAATGCTATAAATTTTGCTTTCTGAGTCAGAGTTTGAGCACAAGTTCTATAATTTGTTAGGTTTTAGACTTACTGACATTTTTCTTTCATGAAAAGTGCTTTTTGTGTCCTATTATATATTTCCTGATTCAAATCAAGAAGTACTCATTTATCTTCTAGGTTGCCAAGATTTTCTTCTGTGTCATCTTCTAATAATTTTATATTATAGCTTTCTTTTAGATTCATAATCTAATTTGAGTTAATTTTTGTGTTTGTAGTGAGATGTGGATTGTTGCTCATATTTCCCCTTATGCACATACAGTTCTGGTACAATTTGTACAAAAGGATGTCTTTACTCCCTGCATTGTGTGCACCATTACACCTCAACTGACTATATGTACTGCTCAATCTGAACTCTTTGTTCTGATCATTTATGTATCTGCCTTACAGGAACACTCAGACTCAGTCTTGTTTAAGCTTTATAGTAAATTCTGAAATTCAGCAGCAGAACTCCAACTTGTTATTTCACTATGGTTTTGGCTATTCTATACACTTGACATTTTCAGGTAAATCTTAGAAATAGCCTCTTATTTCTTTTAAAAAACATCTACTAAGATTTGATCAGGTTTACTTTCAAACTAGAGCAATATGGGGAAAATGGATATCTTAACAATTGTTTTTTTTTCTTTTAATCCATAAACATGGCAAATATATCATATCCACATGGTCATGTCTTCTCTAATTCTCTCAGCAATGTTGTGTATGGATCAATGTACATCTCTCTCACATATTTATTATTTCTCCTCAAGTATCAAATATTGGAATCACTATATTGTATAGATTATTTTTTGCTAGTTTACAAGTACAGTTGCTATTTATCCTGCTACTTTGTTAAACTTATATACTAGTTCAACTAGGTTTTTTTTTTTCCTTGCAATCCTAGAGACTCAGGAGGCTGAGACAGGAGGATTTTAAGTCCAAGTTAGCCTGGGCAATTTAGCAAGATCCTGTCTCAAAATAAAAAAAGGAAAGGGACTAGAATGTAAGCTCAGTGGTAGAGCACCCCTGTGTTCAATCCCCAGTATGCTCGGTCACACACGGTCACACACATACAAAGAAGAAGACACAATCAAATGTCAAGCAAAATGAAAGATCACAGTAATATCTCACATGTCTAAAACCCAATGTATTCTAAAGTAGTAGTATTTCTCCCAATCACTATAACTCTATTTTTGAATGTTTGTAATATTTCAGAGGCATACAAATAAGAGAATAAATAATATGAATATTCATGTGCCTACCTTCAAGATTATGAAATAAGACATTATAGGTACAATTGAATGTAAACTCTGTGTTGAACACAATTTTATGTCATTCATTTAGAATAGTTTCACTGCATTTGCAAGTACCTATAAGCAATATATAAGCATTATGACTGATATTAATTTTTTTGATTTTACATAACTGGTATCAAATTGTATAGTACTTAAAGCAACTCTTTATGTATTTGTGAGATTTACCTGTATTTTTAAGCATGGGCCTATTTTATTGTTTTATAGCTCTAAATTATTTTGGTATTAAAAGTGTATTTTTAATTTAAATTTATCTTTAACTGACATAAAAACATAAAGAGAGTACATATTAATGGTGTAACATAATATTTCAAGATGGGTATACATTATGTAATGCTTGAATCAGGTAAAACACCTAATTCCTCATTTAAAATTTAACTATAATTTTTAAAAATTTTCTTTCATTTTGTCATATCTATTGAAATAATGTTAATTTTCTTCTTTCATCTGTTGGTGTCGTTAGTTATTGTGTTTCACTATATAATAATAAGCATTTCATTAATATGTGTTTTGTGCATCCTAATCTTGCAACAAAAACAGTTTAAAATTAATGGTTTTTAAGTAATATTAGCACACTTTTTTAAAAAAAGTCTCACATAATGATTGCACCCCCTTTTTTGTAAAAGAAGTTGGCATAAAATCTTTGGTGATTATTTGATAGCATAGTTTCATTTTCAAATGTTAAATAATCTTTGCATATCTAGATAAACCCATATTATGATAGTTTATATATCTTTGTTAACTAATACAATTCTTGCATTATTTTTCTTTCATCAATTATTCATATCTATCCTTCTATTAGGTTTTATTATTCTCAGACGACAATTACAAACATAGGCATTTTGTTAACAAATTTTGGTATTTACCTGAAAATATATTAGACATGGATTTTTGTATATTATATGCCTATTACTTTCTAAATTTTAAATGGTACAAAAATACGTTGTCAGGCCATCCAATGGCTTCAATCAATTTCTCCACATACCACTATAAGACTTTTGGTATCTAGAAAATGTTTAAAGCCATGCTATTATTTTTCACTATGAAATAATGTTTCAGTATCAGATACAAATGGCAACTATAATGTGTACAAGCAAAGTAGCTACCATGTAAATCACCGTGAAATTAGAGATTGAAGAGACCTATTTCATCTTACTCAGATTGGTACTATGCTCAGTTTCCTGGCATCAGAAAACCCTGGGCCTAGGGAATAGGAGGGATTGCAGTCTCCTTTAAGATAGATCAAAATATCATCATTTGGAGAAACTGTAGTATACATTGCCATTGTATTGTCTTCTCTGGCACTGAGTCATGCATTAATTCAACATTTTTCCTAGTATATAAATGTACTTTTTAGTGGAAAGTTTTGATTTAGATAGTGAATTTGAGTACATATTTTCAATTCACTATATTGAATATTCATATCTAAAAATTGGGGTAGGGAGGAGTACTATAAACCTTTCATTTCTGATGTTTTAGCATGCAGCATTTTCACATTTGATTATTCTAATTCCTATTATTTGCTTTATAAACTATTTAGAAGTGCTTTTAAAGGTTTTAACCATGCTTATTCTTAACTGATTTTTAAAAGTCATCTATACCTAAATAAGGTAGTTTGTTATTCAAGATTGTGTACCACATGCTACTTACCTTTTTTAAAAATGTATGTTTTTAGTTATACAAGGACACAATATCTTTATTGCGTTTACTTATTTTTATGTGGTGCTGAGGATTGAACCTAGTACCTCACATGGGCGAGGCAAGCGCTCTGCCACTGAGCCACAACCCAACTCTACTTTTTATTTCTATTTGTTTAAAGTTTATTTTTAGAGCTTAGGACATGATAAATTGTTTGAAAGTGAATTATATGAGCTTTATAAAGTTGTACCATCTTTAATTTTGGAATGCATGGTTCTGTATATCTATCATCGTACCAAGTTTGTTTTTATTGTCTGCTAAATATGCCAATTACTGGTGGAGGTGTGCAGGTATTTCAAATATTCCCACTGTGAGAGTAGAATTTTTAATTTCTCCACACACTTCTCTGTTTTATTCTGGGATTTGTTCTTAGGTCAATGTTGGTTTACAATGTTTTATTTTCCAATTATTTTGATTATAGAGATCTCATTTTCTTGTTCAGAATTGTGCTTTTCATCCTAAAGCACAATGTATTTGCTACTAATACAGGCGTGCCAGCCCTTTTAAGGTTTATATTTTCAGAGAGCTTTAACATCATTTCTTGAGTTTTAAATTTGGTTCATTTGGCCATCCAATTCTTCTTTATTGAGATTCTAAATAATTTTCAGTGGTTAATTCTGCCTCTGGAACTTTATATTTTCAGAATGGCTAATATAAAAGTTGTCAGAGACTCTGTTTTAAGTCAAGTGATTGTTTTATTACTATTATCTTGCCTCTGAGCAAATGTCTTATTCCCCCTTTGATGGCCCTAATTCTAATCTCGATCCTTAGCATAATCCTACTCTAGCCCTAACACGGACTGAAATCCAGTATCTGACCCCATAGCATTTTGTATCTATGTTTTGCTTTTTAAGAAAGTGTCTCCTGGATACTTTTGAGTAATCTTCAACTTTTAGCATAGTTTTCTAGATGGAAATATCCTATTTGTTACTCTCTGTCATTCTTCTTTTACCTCTTAGTAGGTCTGTAGTCCTAACACCATAATCTTCTTTTATAAAGCCCATTGTTTTAGTCAGCTGTTACATTGCTATGGCCAAAATATAGGACAAGAACTACTTAGAGGAAGGAAAGTTTATTTGGGGGCTTCCAGTTTCAGAGGACCATAGATAGTTGACATCATTGCTCTGGGCCCAAGGCAGAAAATCATGACTAAGGGTATTGTGAAGAAAAGCCGCTCACCTCATAGCAGCTAGGAGGCAAAGTGGGTGGATAGGGGCCACAGAAATGATTCACCCTTCCAGGACATGTCCCCAGCAGACCACCTCTTCCAGCCATACCCCACCTGTCTACAGTTACCACCCAGTCCATTCAAACTAGGGTGGACTGATTAGGTTATAGCTCTTACAATCCAGTCATTTTACCGCTGAATATTCCTGCTTTTACAACAGGAGCTTTTGGGGATGCCTCATATCCAAGCCATAATACTCATCAAGTCTATAAATGTTTTTTTATTGGTGCCCTATCCCAGTTAAGATTTTAAGTTTCACACTCTTTGGTCTCTGCACAATGTTATGCATTTTCATTTGGTGTTATAAAGGTTATCTCTGTTTCCTGGTCCAAGGATTTTCTCAGATGACTCACTGGTACCACCCACATGATTTTCTTTCTTGAAAGTTACAGCTACTATTTTCCATAGTAAATTGATTTACATATTTATCTGGATGGTTTTTTTCCCCCCTTCCTCATCACATTTCGTTTCAATTCCTCTTGATAAGTTTAGCTAGCCTCCAGGCAAACACATTCTCCAAGGGGAAGATAGAGCTTGTGCTTGACAAAGCTTAGGAAATAAGATGAAAATAGTGAAGTCGTTCTAGCAAAATGAACAGTGCAGAGGCAGAAACATAAATATGTGACTAGAGAATACTATGCAGGTAATTGTGAGATCTCTTAAAGAAAACAATGAGAGTTCTGCTAGAAATGATAGGTTTGGGGTCACAAAAATAGCCTTGAATTTCAAGTCAAAAATGTTGAATCTTACTTTATAGATTTTTAATTTTCTCTGAAGTTGAGCCATATTGCACAAATTATACCAAAGATTACTATAACAGAGACATATAGAAGACAATTTGGGGGATACAAAGCAGATACACAGTTTGTGTAAAAATCTAACCTAATGTTCTATAGAAAAGAAGTGAAAAATTCACAGGATAATAAGGAAAATAGGTGAGACTGAAGTAAGACAAATGAGAAAACACTATGGTAAGAGACTATCTTTTTAACTTAAATAATATCACTGATACATATAGGAAGAGTAACTGGGAGGTAAAGAATGAATTTGTATGGTGAATTAGAGTTACTTTTAAGGAGTCTTTGGATGAGAACACTGTTAAATGAAATACTTTACACAAGAAACAGAATCCAAGGTCTTCTGAATTAAGGAGCACAATGTGTGTGAGGCTATGAGGAATTCTGTATCATAGCTTTTTCAGTTGCATGTTATAGAAATGTAGGATTATTTTAAATAATAAGGATTTATTGGAATACTGGTGTAGCTCAAACTTTGCCAGGTTTACGGGTTCGAGGAACAGGAGCTAGGGCTTGGCCAAAACCAGAACCGTTTCTCTCAGACCCTACATTTCTCTTTGCTTGTCTCACCCCCTCTCTCAGAATTAGATAAGCCCAGGCACAGGCAACCCTGGCTTGGAGCCAGCCTTCATGTTTAGGGGCAGAGCATAGATTAACAAAGTAGAGTGTATCATTATTGCAAATACCCTGGCTTCAAAGACAAAGAGAAGAGTAAGTGACTGAACTTCCCAGATTTTCATTGTAAAATCACCAATCAGTCTGTCATTATTTATCTATTGGGAGACGTAAAACATAGACAAGCTAGATTGCTATCACCTTGGACTCCCCTCCATATAGAATGCAACATCAGAAGAATGAGAAATATCCTCTCCAAATAACACATTTTAATTAGTTCATAAGAATTATATAGAATATTGGGATTCATTGTGGGGTACTGGTAAATGTACACAATCTAATTTAATCAATTTCAATCCCCAGTACCTCTCCTTGAGTACCCTTCTTCTTCATCTAAATGATCCCCCTCCTATACTCTGCTGGTCTCCCTTATGTTTTCATGAGGTTTTTTTTTTCTTTTCTTTTCTCCTTTTTCCTAACTTTCACATATGAGAGAAAACAAACAACACTTGATTTTCCAAGTCTGGCTTATTTTGCTTAATAATATTTTTTTTCAATTCCATCCATTTTCCTACAGATGACATAACTTTGTTCTTTTTTTATGCTCAAATAAAGTTCCATTGTGTATATATACCATATTTTCTTCATCCATTTATCTGTTGGTGGAAACTTAGGCTGTCATGAATTGTGCTGCTATAGACATGGGTAAGCATGTATCCCTATAGCATGCAGACCTTAATTCTTTTGTAAAACCACCTAGGAATGGTGTTATGCATCATATGGTTTTTCCATTCCTAGTCTTTGGGGGAACCTCTGTACTAATTTCCATAGTGGCTGCACATTTCCACCAGCAGTGTACAAGAGTACTTTTCCCCTATATCCTCACCAGCATATGCTGTTATTTGTATTCTTGATGATTACCATTCTAACTAAAGTTGAGATGAGATATTCAAGTAGCTTTGATTTGCATATCTCTGATGTCCAGAAATATGGAACATTTTTGTAATTGTTGGTGGTTTGTGCTTCTGTTTAGTTTTTTGCCCATTTATTGAATGGGTTATTTGTAAAACATTTATTTACTCTGTTTTAGTCTACATTTAAGAACAAGTTCAGTTAATCCTATTGACATCAATAATTGCCTGACTATATCATAATGTTATTTTTTTTCAGACCAGCACAAAAGACTAAGTTTAACAATATATTAAACATTTCCCCCAAAAATTTTCAAAACACATAATTCCTGGTGTAGGTAATAAATAGAAAAGAAAACCATGGCTTAATTAAAAAAAAAAAGGTGTTAGTGTTACTGGCAAAAATAACTACTTTTGCCTTCTAGACTTTGGAAAGATAAAAATGAAAGAGAAACAGAATCAAATCACATCAGCTTGGGACAAATAGGCCTGGATCATGAAATGGGGTACAGATCCATGGTTGAGTGAGGTCGTAGTGTCCTCTGTCCAGCTCCTTCTTGGAGGTGACTGGAGAAGCTAAACCTAGGTGACTTGGGATATAGTATAGGAAGATGAGCTGGAGAAATGGACTATTTCTGAAGTTACTCCCTCAGGAAAATTCATTTATGTGAGTGATGATAAATTCCAAGCCACCATTTTCTCATCAAAAGCTGCCAACTTATCTCTTTCCTCTAAGGCCAGGACTCCCACTCTCAATGAAAATGGTAACAATTTACACATAAGTAGAGTACTCCTTTAGAACAATCTGGTGTCCCTATAAGGGCAAGGGGCTCACAACTAGACATTGCCTCCTCTTTGTGACATTTGGTACTTCTTCCATCTAATCAGCACTGGCCTTCTGTAACTTGTGAGAAATGTGATTAGCCGGTGACATCACAGCTGGAGAAGGCCTGGCTTCAATGGAATAACCTCAGTGATATGGAGTTTCCACTTCAGAGGTTGTTGGGAATAGTTAACAGGTGAGCCTGTGTACTGGTGGCTAATGTTCCCCACCAGGGAACTCAGATCTAAATGTCAAATTCATGGAAAGGAAAGTGGAAAGCTTCTAAATTGTAGAATACATTGAATTAAAATCTAAATTAGAAGTCTGCAGACATAAGAGATACATATAGTGAGATTTTAATTTCTATTTAAGTTTTTTTTTTCCCAATAATGATTAAACTGTTAAGTCATTGCTATATTCTAGCAGAATAATACAAGTCCAATCTGTTTCCCAGAATGGCCTGGTGTTTATTACAGGAGGAAACTTGACTGCTCTGGAAAAGAAACACTACTAGAAAACATTTAAATTTTTAAAAGAATTAGAGCAAAAGATTCAACAGTCACTTTAAATAAAAAAGGCAATATGATTTTCGCTTGCACTTTGCTGATGAATTCAAGATTCTAGTTCTTTGGCATGACTCATGGTCTTTATTATTCAAATATACTTTATTTAGACAGGATGCAGGGTATTTTCTTGGGCTAGCTGCTACTGACAACTGCATTGATACTAAGAATTGTTATGTCTGCTTTCTTCACTCTTAGTTTTGATAATGTTAAATATTTTATTTTTTCCCTTCCAGATGGAATGAATTTTCTTTAGTTTATTTACATTAGATACAGGGTCTTTCCAAAAAAAAAAAAATCTCATGGGGTATTGCAAACTATTTGTTATATATTGATTCTAGTTTATATGAAAAATATTAGTCACTTATTTGCTATGTAATAATTATTTAATCATGAAACACAGTGTTATTTTGCTTTTTCTTGGGAATATAAATTTGCTTGTGTCTAAAATATCAGCGTCTGAGTCTACAAAGTTGTATTGATGTAAGTAAGGACATTTGGCTGAAATTTGCCCCTTTATATGTCTAAAGCATTCTATCTGATACGACTTCTAGTAGTGTTAATTAAGAAGATATTTAGCGTTCTAACCTTCAATCTTTAAAACTGAGAGGGTCTTTATTTAGAAAAAGATTTTCTAAATATCAGAATATAAATTTGCCACAATGATGTGCTGTCTTAGCTGCCAGCTAAGGCAACTGTAGCACTGAGAATACTGATGTAGATTTGTGTTTCAACTTGGTGACTCTTCTAAAGGAAGTGGCTTTTAATAAATCCAAAAGAGAAGGCTAAAAAATGTACATGAGTTTTCAAACTCTACTTGGTGCATACATTCACTCATCAAGCACTTACTGAGGGTTTGTTTAAAAGAGAAAAAGAATCTGAATACTACAGCTTTATTTTTAATCAAGTGATCTGAAAAATGTACTTTAGGTATGTAGCTACAATCAGGCTACCTAATGTTTTTCCTACTGAAAAATCTATATAGTCAGAAATGCAGGTGTCTCCTTTTAACAGACGGAAAGAGTACTTTCAAAAATTAAAGACAGCATGAATCTTGAGACATCTCAACACTTGGAAGATATACAGGAGCAGGAATTTACAGGTTCAGATCCCTCCCTGTTCTGCCCAGTGAGAAGTCATTTTTCCAGGTTGGGGAGAGACAGGCAAGTCCATATTCTACCCTGCTTTTTCTCTTTTATGGCATGCAGATTTTTCTCCTCTCTATGACCAGTGTGGAATAGAGAACTTACTTGCTGTCTCCTACCTCTGCCTTCCCCACAGGTATTTGCTCTGATTGGGTAATTTGCTAGGTGCTGTGAGATATGCAGAGCTAGAAAATTCAAAATCTCCTCTCTCAAAGCAATATTAAGAAGGGGACTGATACCCAAAGTGCAAAGTGCCAAGAGACATAAAATTTGTTATTCTTCCTGGTCTAGATCTTAGAAAGAACCTAAATGAATGCTTAAGCTGAGCTTTGGAAGATAAGCAGGATTTAGTTAAGAAGATATAGATGGAAAGGTATTAAGCATTGGAAAGAACATGAGCTAATGAAAAATCAGAGAATAGTAATAGTTGGATTTAAAAAATAAAAAATGGACAGAAGACCTTCTGGAAGGAAAATAAATAAGGTAGATTATGCAACAGAAACAGATGAGAAAAATAATTTCATAAAGAAGACTTGAATTATAGAACCCATGAATTTGTGGAATAATATTCCTGAATTCAGCTACTTAAGAGCTGCTCCCCAAACTTCATGATAAATATAAGAATTCTATGAACTCAACTTCATAGATTTTTCTGAGTTTTAGGGATGGGGATGTAACTCTGTAGCAGAGTACTTGCCTAGCATGTCTGAGACCCTGGGTTCAGTTCCTAGTATTGCAAAAAAAAAAACCAAAACCAAAAACAAAAAAACCTCAACAAATTAAATTACATATTTTTCTGAGTTTCAGATGTGCTTATGTCTGTAAATACTTATTGTGTAGGTTATGAGCTTGGGTTCCAATTAGCTTAATGGTTGATGTGAAAGTGGGGATTCCCAAAAGTCTTGGGATAATCAGTTTTGAAAAAAAAAAAAGTAAGTTCTCAAACAAGGAAGTTAGAATCTTATTTTCTCAAAGGCCCTATGCATATTGAGCCCTTTGCCCTTTGCACATTTTAAACTGTGGCAGGTAAAAAAAAAATAGAAGGAAAATAACACCTTTTAAATGTCCTCCAGTTTCTTGAACACTTCAGTTTTATTTCGAGTCCCAGTGCTCTGCATGGAGTTCTCTTACCTTGACTTTTGCATGACAAGTTCTTACTCATTATGTCATAATTCAAAAAACACTTTGAAACTCTTCCTTATATACTCTAATTTCCCTTCTTCTTTAGACACTAAATCACATAATCATGCTTCATTTTTATTCAGGGTACTTATGAAATTTTCATCTTTATTTAATTATGTATTTTCTACTTCCTCTAAGGGGAAGTTTGTCGGTGTTAGACACCATTGCTGTTCCTGTGTACTACTCAGCACACGAAAAAATGCCTAAGAACCAACATGTTATCCGTAAGCATTTGTTATTTAAATGAATGAATGAATATATGAATGGGCCATTCTGTCCTTATGAAGAACTGATAAGAGATATACCCCAAACCTTTCCCAATTTGTAGTAATAATAAACTGATCTTGGATATATTCTATGGAAAACATGAGTCCCTAAATTAAATTACTCTGCATGGTGGTGCATTTTGTTTTCAAATAAGGTTAGTGAAGTAAACACAAAAGTAAAAAGAATGTATTTCTATAATTGTCCCCAAATTTCCATTTTTGTCTGTCATAACCTTGCTTTGCATTGGCATACAAAATTCCTGCATATGTGTAGAACTGGTGAGTCAATGGCTCTATCAAAAGTACTTGGTTTGAACTGGGTGTGGTAGCACAGGTCTGTGATCCCAGCCGCTGGGGAATCTGAGACAGGAGTATCCCAAGTTCAAAGCTCAGCCTCAGCAATGGTGAGGTGCTAAGCAACTCAGTGAGACCCTGTCTCTAAATAAAATACAAAAAAAAGAGCTGGGGATGTGTCTCAGTAGTTGAGTGCCCTTGAGTTTAATCCTTGTACCCCACCCCCCACCCCAAAAAGTACTTGGCTGGAAAGATTCAAAAGCCTTATAGTGGGTCGCTCTCTCAGCATGACTGATGACAATCAGTGAACAGTTTTTTGCCCTCCCTGGCCACATTCCCTTGTGGGCACAACCATTACCCTGATCCCTTAGAGGAGGTCTCTTTCCGCTGGAACAACTAATTGTAAGAGAATGAATAAGAATAAAAGAAAATAAGTAGTGACAAAACCAAAATTCTTGTGCTGAGCTTTCAAAAACTTTATCCTAGTGTCATGAAATAATTGTGCGAATAAAAAAAAAAGGACAAATCTAGTACCTCTATGAAGCATTTCTGCCTGTGCTATGTATCTTAAAGCAACCCTACCTCTGTGATACCAATGCCATGTCATGTGAAGAAAACAGATTTAAAAAAAATAATTACCTGGCATCTTCACCTAATTTAAAAAATCATTTTGAATTTTGGAGTAAGCATTGATTAAAAGAGTCCAAACACAACTACTGACCCTAAGTGGGCCAATTCACAGTCATGATCAGCCTCATGTTACTGGTAGTAAGTACTGCAATGAGAAATGGAAGACAGTGGTTATGATTCTCCAACTATAGTAAAAAGCTAAAATTTCACCAGGAATGACATCGTTGTGCATTCAGAGTGCCAAAATATAAGACATTTTGGTCTAACAAATCATATTTTCAGGAAACATAATTGTTATAACTTTGAAACAAATAACTTTCTGATGCCCAAAGTTTTTAGAACCTCTTTTTTTTTTTTTTTTTTTTGAGGGGAGGACACTATTTTCCAAAACTTTTGATTGAAATTCTTTGAAAAGCTAATAACGTTTGTGACTAATTCAAGTTCTACCAAAATATTGAGCTATTCTTACATGTCATGATGGGAATTCATGTGTCTCAGAAAAAAAAAACTTGTCATAGATATTATATATATGTGTGTGTATATATATATATATATATATATATATATATATATGAATGATATCAATTGGTAGGAAGGATGCAGTTTGGAAGAAAGAGAAAGAAATTTTAATGTTGGGATGATGAACAAATTTTGGGTTTGGTTTTCTATTCAAAGAACACTAAAATATTAATCCTTGAAATGTAAGTAATGAGAATAATACATGTGAGTTGAATGTTTCAATATCCAAAAAAAGGTAATACAAAGATGAAAAATATATTTTGGACAGTGAGATTTCATAATATACTGATGGCATTATAACAGTTTTTAATTGGACATTATAGGGAATTTTACCATTTATAAATTTTTCTGGAATAACAAGGAGAATGAGAAAGCATAGTTACAAAAGAGAAGGAATTTATTTCATTCATAGGAAAATTTAATTGCAAAATGTATGCTAAATCCAAGTTTTACTGAAAGCTAAAGTCAGCTTTTGGTTGTTCATACTCTGAATCCATGATAATCTCTTGAATCAATTGGAATTTTACTTTGTAAGCAAGAAGAGTTTTCTGGGAAAGGCAATTTGGATGAAAAATCTAGAAATCAATATGCTAGCATTAAACCAGTTCTCGTCTCTCTGTCCTCAGATTTTCTGTTTCATTTTCTATTTTCCTGAACTTTTTATTTTCTACTTCAGTTTAAAATCTTACTTTATTTGTACTTTTTGTTTACTTAAATGAATCATAGTGTTATTAGGAAAAGCATCTCTATGCATATTGAGCATTTCTGATTCAGTTATGCAAGTTTTTGAATGTCAGCCTGTTCTCAGATCTAAAATTACATTTACTTCACTGAATTATTTCTCTTTCACAAGGCCCTTGATACTAAAATAAATTTAGAAAGTGTAAATTTTGAAAGAGCTTATCATGTATCATAGTGGCTAGAATAATTTGGAATAATTGATTAAAAAATCGCAAAACCCTTTATGATGACTACAGAAAAAAGAAGTAATCTTTGCCTAATTTCATGTTCGGTTTCTTTATTGGTTGGTAATCAGTTTTAGAGCTAGAGGGGGGAAAAGAAAAAAAGGAATTCTTGCTCATAAATTCTTGACAACTTCAGGGTAAAACTTTATATTCATTCAAGTTGGGAGAAAAAAATGCTGACCTGCTTAAAGACTGGTTCTTACTTTACAGTTCATTAATCACTGAGTATTAGAGTGTGTGAAATGGCAGATGGAAGGTGGGATCAGCCAGCCCGAAGACAGTCCATAATTTGATGGTGTGGCAGAGGTCTTCAATTAAGGGTGGCCAGCCCATGCATGCAGACCACTGCCATTAGTCCCATAACACTCTGGACTTCATGTACCCTCTGCTATTAAGGGAATCAATGTTGAAATGCTAAATTCCCTAATAGAATGCAACACTAGTAATATATATTTTCTAGATTTTTTGAAGTTATAAAAGCTGAGAGGGATTGAAAAGATGTCTAAATCAAAATATATACTAATGTTCCCTCATAACTATTGATACTTCAAAAATATTGGATATTTGGCAAAACACCTACTACTTATTCAACATTAAACATATATGCTCACAATTACCGCACCGTAAATATAGCTTTATGGTTCTTCTTCAGTTCTTCTTTTTTTTCCTCTTATTTCCCCGACAAACTCAATTTGTGAACTTGACAGTAAGTATTATTTAAACTTGTTTTACAGAATTATTATTATAAATCCTGGCTATAAACACAGGACAGAATTTTATGGTAATATTAACTATATAATAGTGGAGTTTGTTGGTTTTTTGTTTGTTTGTTTCTTTGTTTTTGTTTTTCCTTTTGAACCAAGAGATGCTTAACCACTGAACTACATGCCCAACCTTCCGTTTTATTTTTTTTATTACGAGACAGGATCTTGCTAAGTTGCTCAGGGCCTCTCTAAATTGCTGAGGTTGGCTTTGAACTTGCAGTCCTCCTACCTTAGCCTCTCAAGCTGCTGGGATGACAGGCATATGCCATCATGCCCAACACAGTTGATTATTTCTTACAAAAATGATTTTTAAAAATCTAGTGTTTTCTCTGTAAATGCCTTATAAGAAATCACATCTTCTTTAAGATGAGACTTATTTCTCAATACCAGCAAAGTGGCCAAAATTGAATGCCTTTCATATAATAATTGCCATTTTCTGTTATTTGACAATTTTATTTCAAGGCTTTGGTAATAGTTCTTACATTTGAAAATTTTGCACCAATCATTTTTATTGTTCTTTTGTCTTTATATCGATTAATATAATAGGTTGCTAGGAAATTCAGTATTAGACAAATTTAAGTTTTTATTAATTTAGAATGTGTCTTTTATGTAGAATCCAATATGAAGTTTATGTTAGCATTCCATCATTAGAAGTTTTTCCACAAAAAAATGAATCATACAAAATGAATTGCCAGGAAAATGTTCTAAAAGAATTAAAATATAATGAAAGATGTTTTTTGAGTCACTTATGAAATTTGGAAGCATGCCTTTACCCTTTTTTTCTTTTTTTCTTTTTGGGAACTAGGGCTCAAACCCCGGGCTTCATTTATGTGAGGCAAGTGCTTTGCCACTGAGTTACATCCCAGCCCCATTTCCTCTTGAATACTTAATTTCCTAATTATAAACCATTTTTATATTCATGCAAACAATATTTCTCATTACCATTATTAGACAATGTTAACACTTAAAGTCATTCAATATGTTTGAAAGATATAAATTTTTGATATATGCTAAAATCTGATTCCCATATTCAGATTAATTTTCTTCCTCATTGAACATTACGTTAATAAGCCTATTTAGAGCCATATTTAAAACTTGTTTTGATGTTTTGTCAGGATGATGTGGCCCAGATGAAAACCCAAACTGAAACTGTAAATTTAGGTTTGTCTTGATTTCCCCAAAGGGAATTTCTTTAACTGTGACAGTGATGGGATTTATTGTCTAGTCCTTGCTTTTTAATTGTCCTTATGTAACACTATGTGGGTCCCTAGAGGACTCTGTCTTAGGTATCATCAAGTCACAAATCAGAGCCACAACTCTGATCTCCCTCTAATCAGAGAAGGATCTGAGAGAAGGGAACTAACTATGGGCTTCAAAATTTAAAATGTCATAGCTACAGTGAAGATTTTAATCAACCAGGAGAGATGCAGATTTTCACAGGGAATGAGCTTTTCGTAGACCACCATGTGGCCCCTAGACCTACCCTGGGCAAAGCTGCTCAGTAGAATTAAGCTGCTGCCAGAAAAAAACTACCTACTCAAATTCATGATTGAAAGAGTTTTGCTGTTTTTTCAGACCTACCTTTTGCCTCTCCTTTCGTTTCCCTGACAACTCTTCCAAGTTGTTAGCTGAAATCCTGGTTAACACTTATATAAGTCACTATTGCAAGTGCTCTGATCTTACAAATTCTGCCTGGAGCAACAGAAAACCCCAGCAGATAAATTATTGGTAAATAAAGGTAGACATTGCATTTTTGAAAGGTTTCACCATGGGATTTCTTTAAACATTGTACTTCTCTAATGCAATTGAAATAATTCAATTAATTTTTAAAAGCCTTGCAGAAAGATATTCATATTTAGTTTTAGTTCATTCTTGTCATGTAGTTACTTGCACAGTGTGATGTTTTGAAATACCATTAAAACTAAATCAGAGCTTCTTGAGTCCTCGAAATGTATATAATTTGTCAAAATTAGACATTTCATGGAATTTCTCAAATATATCAATGTACTTTTACTAAGTAGAAGGCAATAACAGGATTCAAAAACAATACATTAATGTAATTGATGTTTGTGTAGTACTTTACAATTAAATGCTATTTTCATATTCAATCATTTGACTTCCTGCTTTAAAGATGGATACAAGTGTCAATAATCACAGTAAGTAAAAGGCAAAGTGTATGGCACATAAAAATAAATGCATAGAAATTAGGAAAATGAAAATGAAAATATCTTTGAAAATCACAAATACAATGGAAAATTCACAAGGCTGGAGATAGGTAAATATAAAAACATATCAAGAAGAGTACAAAGAAAATTGAAGTATCTTAAAAAGTTATAAATTAATGTTAATTTCTGGCAAAATGTTTGGACAAATTATTAAATTTTTCAGCAAATTAAGACAGTGGCTTAATGTAGCTCCTTCTAGCCATTGTCCCAATCTTGTGGCTTCTTCTCCATATTCACAAGATGGCTGCTCTGCTTCAAGGCATCAATGCTAATAAGCATTGAGAACTGCTTCCTAGCCAAGTGGATCCCTTTTATCAGGAAAATAAATGCAGAAATATGCTGTTGGGACCTAATCAACTAGGCCAACACACAGTCACCCTTCAAAATACATCATTGCTTCTAATCAGGTGCTCAGTTTCCCATTTCTTAGCCTCTGTTTTGCCTTGACCAAACTTTAGTGAGGCTTCTCTCTTCCTGACAAGCCCCTGCATATCAGCTTGCCCCCAAGCCCAAACAAGTCCTAAAATGCAGAACATGCTTCCTTCTCAGTTTATCCTGACAACTGATTGCAGAAAGACTATTTTCCACCAAAGCTAGTATTCGCAATCAGCTTACCCCCTCTTTTACCCACTTCCCTTCACTTACTGCTTGCCCTCCCTCTAAAAGAGAAGCCTTTTTCTCTTTGATTTTGAGGCTCTTGCAGATTTATAAGACACGAGAGTTATCCCTTTGCTATATCTTTCTTCTAGATGAAGTCTCTCCTTAACTATGTTTAGATTTTTTTTTTAACTCTTCAACCTCCACTTTGGGGAAGTAAGGAGAAAGGATCCTGGATACTAGATAGACCACATGGACGGTCTGCCAAAGATTTTAAGCACTTAGCAGGTTTTGAGCAGAAGCTGGCTCAACTACTTGCCAATGTTGTTATGTAAGGAGATCATTTATTCACTGAAAAGAAGGTTGCGCCTACTAGATGATCTGAGGGTTCCTCTCTAAAGCTAGCAGTATATGATTCTATGCATAGTTCACACAAAACCTCAATTCAGCTTGCAGGAAGATATTATATCCCATTTTAATCAATTGAGAAGACAATTTAGAGACAATAAAATTTAAATTGGACTTTAATCGTGTGTAGAATTTTCATAGTTGAAATAATAGTGATAAATATTTAAGCAGGGAAGTATTCAGGATTCATAGTTCATTGCTATGCTGCCTGTGAATTCTATGTTTAACTAGCTATGCTTTTCCAAGCTCCTGATTTTATAAGGACAACTAAATTCAAGGCTCCCATGAATGTTGGTATTTAAGCCCAAAAGACCCACCATTGGGTTAGGAAAAAAAAATCATTACTATTCTCATTTAGTTTATTCTGGTCTTGGCACGAACACAATACAAATATGTACTTTATTTTCTTGTTAGTTCAAGAAAGCAGTATGATAAAACTACATTTCAATTTCAACCAAAGGAATTCAAGTTATCCCAAAGTGCCAAATACTCAATAATATTTGGAAACAGGAGGTGAAAAAGCCCTTCCTAATTATGGGAAAAATAATCCAATTTTATGGATATTATGAGAAGTGTTAATACAACTTTAAGACAGAAAAAGTATGTAATTCAAAGCCTTAGTCAACCTGAATGCAATACTAATGAATAAAACTATTAAAAAATATATTGAAAAATTATTTTCCTCAAAAGTCTCCCCTGGGCTTCATAAACACTTTTCAGTCACAGAGCTTATAGGTCTACTTAATTACTCTCTGAATGAGAGAAAAAAAATGTTCACAATTTTATCATATGTTCAACATGATAGGTACACACACACACACACACACACACACACACACGTCTCTGTCTATATATGTACATATGTACATAAATATCATTTTATTAAAAAGGAAGGAAGAAAATTGTTCTAACATTTTGATCTATTATAAATATAATTTAATTGCTACTTAAACGTTTATATTTGGTATAATTCTTTCCAATTTGTTATTGCTTATGAATAAGAATTCTAGTAATTTCAATGTTTGTTTTATTTACAACACACTAAACAGTCTAACAGGTTGAATGTTATCTAAGACTATTCTAGATTTTCTATGTAAATGACAACTTCTTTGTTACTTTTAAAATGCATATGCTTCATATTTATTGTTCTTGAATTACAATACTGTATAGAGGATGCAGTAGAACATACAATAATTGAATGATAATAAATCACTTGCTTCGTTTCTGATATTAATGGGAATGATTCTTATGCTCTGTTTTTAAGAGTAATATCTCCATAGAATTTGTTTTGGTAGCAGGAATTGAACCCAGGAACAATTAACCACTGAGTACATCCCAGTCCTTCTTAGGTTTTATTTTGAAACAGGGTGTTACTAAGTTGTCAGGACTTCACTAAATTGATGAGGTTACCTTTGAACTTGTGATCCTCTGCCTCAGCTTCTGGGATTACAGGCGTGTGCCACTGCACCTGGCTACCATAGAGTTTCTATAGTACTTTATCAGGTAACAATCTTCCCTTTAATGCCTAATTTGTTAAGAACTATTTTCATAAGTAGATGTTGAACTTTTCAAATAAATTTTCCATTTTTATTCAACATGTATTCATTTAATAGATTGATATTTTATACTGAACTATTTTATTTGCTTATTTTTATATGATGCTAAGGATCCAACCCAGGGCCTCACACGTGCTAAGCAAGTGCTCTGCCACTGAGCTACAACTCCAGCCCTATACTGAATTATTAATTAAAAAAATATATTATCCCAATCTTGAATTCCTAGAATAAATTTTTTGGTATTTTAGAGTTTTTTTTAAAATATATTGGATCAAATTTGTTTTTATGCATGTTAAATTTGTATATTTTTCTTACTAAGTGTGAAATTTAACAATAATTTAAGTTTTATACTATTACTGCCTAGTTTTCTCATTTGTTATATGATACATAAAATCGAACAGAAATTTAGATAGTTAAGTAAGAGAGTTTTAGATAATTTTTTTTTGTCTAAAATATTTTGGAGTTGCTCAATAGGTATTTGCACTAGATAAAAAAAAATTCTAGAGATCTGCTGTACAACATAGTGCCTATAGTTAATCATTCAGTATTGTGCAAATTAAAATATATTAATTTAAAATGTTGAAGTTTCTTAAACAAAACATTTACAACAACACAACTATTCTTACCAACCAAAATGACAACAACAAAATAGGCACAAAGGGAACACTGGGAAGCATTGACTGTATGTGTTACCTGTGGAGATGGTATCATGGGTACTTGTTCTATACATTAAGGATGTTCAGGTTTTAGGCATATCAACCATACCTCAATAAAGATAGTTACCAATCTATTCAGCTTTCCTATTATTATATCAATATTAGTAACTGACTTTCACCCAAATTTCCCATTTATCTCTTTTCAAATATATTGGCACAGAATTCTTGATAAAATTCTCTTATGCTTAAAACCAAGCTCTCATGAACTGTGTTCACATTGCCCCTTTAAACTACTAATACTATTTATTTGTACTGTCCTTTTTTATTACTATTATAAATGTTTTCCTTTATCAGTCTCAAGGCTGAGCTGTCACTCATGAAAGTTTCTTGGTCACAGTAATTATTTCAAGAGTGGGCACATGCCCTGTGTGCAACAGTGATAAAAGGAGAGCAATTTTCTGAAGATTCTAGAATATGTGTTCTCTTTCCATTTACGGACATAAAAAGAATTGGCTCCTTTCCTCTGAGCTTTTTTGAGCACAGATTTATAGCCCAAACTACCTTATTTGTGTCACCTTATGAGAAAAAGCACCCCCCAAAAATGAAAGGGTCAAGCTTAATACAGAGATTTAACTTAGCTCCTGAGTTAAATCATTACTTAACCTCTGAATTCTCAGATAGATGGGTCAAAGAAAATTCCATATGATTTGAGGCATTTTAAGGCGAGTTTTTGCTTACTTTAATCCTGACAGTTGCACTTCTATTATGTCCTTTCTGCTATGTCTTTTAGGTTTAATCTATTTTTTTTCAGACTTCTGTAGTTAAGAGTTTTCACCTAGCTGCCTATAAAATAAATGAATATTCGGAAGTTGGTCAGTGAATGGTACACATGAAAATTAAAAAAAAATCATTTTCTCTTCTTCTTATCTCCCACAGTTTTGTAAATTCTACTTCAATCTCTCTCACAGTCGCTGAATATTCTCTTTGCCAGCACCACCACTGTGGATGAGGCCATCATAATCTCTAGTTTGGCTGATTGTCAACCCACAGAATTCAATTCCCTGACTCCACAAGAGCCACCCTCCTGTTACATCATCTGAAAGTTGTTCTAAAATGCACTAAAATGCAAATGTCTGTCTACCTTCTTTTCTCCCTCCCTCCATCCCTCCCCCCCCCTCTCTTCTTTCTTTCTTTTTCCATTCCTGGGGAGTGAACCCAGAACCTCATGCTAAGCAATTATTCTACCATTGAGCTACATCATCAGCCCTCTGCTTAACATATTTTAAAGGCTGAATTTTTATGGAACTTGGTTACAAATAAACCAACACTGGTTGTCTTAAGCTTCAGTATAATTTATTTGAGAGCTTATTCAATCATTCCTAAGAAAATAAGCAGAAAAAAGGAAAACAGGGTGTAGCCAGGACCATTACATAAGCAACAAATGCTATAATTGAATTTTGACCCCTTGTAGGAAACTTGCTTCAGGATTTTGGACAGGGAATATCTGCCTACTGTTCATGTAAGACATTGTTAAAACAGAAAATAAAAATCAACAGTAGTTCTCAATTTCTCCAGTCCAAACTCTACAGAGTAGCTTTCTAAAGAGTGGGAGTAGGGGGGCGGGACACAATGAGATGCCCATGCTTTTCTTTCTCTGAGAATGCTCTTTCAGCTCTCATTTATCCTTCACTTCTCAACTTAGAATTCACTTCCTCCATTACTTGGTGTTCAGGTTGGATGTTCTTTTGTGTTCTTATAGAACAAACATTACTTAAATTGTCAATATTTCCTCTATAGCTACATTTATGTGTCTGGACTTCATATTGTCCTGTATTTCTGCCCTTTTAAATTTTTTTTCACACAAAATATTGCATGCTACAAGTAAACACTCAATAAACATATATTGAACAAAGAAATAATGCATGTGCAGACATTCAGGAATTCCTAGAGAAAAACCCTTGGAGTTCAATAATGCTATTTTTTGTCCTCTTTTTTTTCTTTGATAAAGCAGAGTTTTATTTGTGATGTGTTGATAACAAGATGTGGATTCTGATGTATGAAAGGAGAATCTAGATCAGAGATCCTGCAGTCTTTGAAACTGATTGTTACTTTTTTATCACAATAATTCTATCCCTGTAATGACACTTAGGATTTCATTTTCCACGGAGCCAAAATTCATGTGAAAACAGGTTATAGTTGGGGTACTTGCATTTTTACATAGTGTAATAGTTTTTATTCTCTAGGATCAGCACTTCTTCCTTGTGCGTTAGTGGGGTCATCCTAATTATTCATAGATTTTCTTTAACTTACCATTTTGATCCCAACATATCCCACCTGATAGGCTTATGAATAATGACCTTTATTCAACTTACCTGTTAATAATTTCAGTTTTAAACTCTACTTGGGAAATGGATTAATTGAAATTTTCTCAATCAAAACCTACTATTTTTTTAAAAATATAACTTTATAACTTTGAGTGGCCGGCTCAAAGTGTAAAGTTTTGACATCTATTTATTCAGTCAAATTCCATTAAGAGTGAATATATTGAATACCTATGAGGTTTTAGTCACTGACATAGGTGTAAAAATGACACCAAGATAATAAGATTCAACCTCTTCTATGAAGGAATTTGCAATGTAGTGAGGGAGATGGATATACTTAAAATAAAATCATTCATTCTGAAATAAGTGAAACTAAGTAAAATAAAATCACCAAGGGAGGACTACCCCAAGATAGACAAGAAAATGAAAATCAGTGTCCTTGATAGACAAGAAGGGATAACTAACCAGAGTCTCTGGATATTCCTGTTGTCCAGCGCAAAGGAGATCACATGTGGAGAATAACGGTTCATGTGCTCTACCTGTAGAAACCAGGCCATAATGTGAAAGTTTTTGTTCAGAGGTGCCTGAAAAACATAATACATTTACATTTATAGTGATATGCATGACTAAACACATAATTTCTCAAGTAATTCAATAATCATAGATATTACTTTAGAGTCATTAGGGAGTCCTTTGAGGAATTATTAAAGAAAGTTTCCAAAGAATGAGTAAAATTTCTTTATTTCCTCAATTAAAAAAAAAAAGGAAGACTTATAAAAAAAGGCAACTTGTCTTAATGGACCTATTAACCACAGAATGACACAAGGGCTAGGAAAGCAACTTTTTTCATTATGCTAAAATTATAGAATTTTAGGATATGTAACAATTGAAACATCAGATATCCCAACTATTTATTCAGGGCTTATTCTATAACATTTCCACAAATGCAGTTGTAGATTGTATCATTTATCTGTAATTCCTCTTTTCCCTCCTGGCATGATTCACTGTGGACCTAGCATCCTTCCCTGCCCCATTGACTTTGGGCTTGGCTGTGGGACTTCATTTGGTATTGGAACGAGGGTGGTAAGAATATGCCAGTTCTGATTAGGAGCCTCGTGAAACATTCAGGACTTTAACTTATATTTCTTAGAGATTTTTTCCTTTGGATTTGAGAAGTACTTGATCCAGTGTCAGGACTGGGATGAGAAACACATCATAGTGAACTCAATTTGCAGTCCAAAGTAGAGCCAATTTATACACCTGTAAGAATAAGCAGGTGCTTGTTATTTTAGGCCATGGAGGTGTTTGGATGGCTGTACATCAATAGAAACCTGACACAGATAATTATCTCACTGCCTTTTAAATCTGTCTTTGAATGAGGATAATGAAGAGAAATAAATTGCACTAGCGCTTGCTCTGTTAGACATTGTTGTAGATATATAATGCGTTGCATATAGTAAAGCTTCATGACTAAAACTCAGTTCAATTTCTAGCTTCATCACTTGGCCACCTGTGTAATCTTGGGAAGGTTATATAATATCTTGGTGCCTAATTTTTCTTTGATAAATTGGAAACATAACACAATCTATTGCATTAGCATTTTAAAGTTTACCTAAAATAAAACAAGAAATATATTGCCAGGCACATAATAAGTACTCAATAAATCAGCTAATATTGTATAAATACTCTTTATCACAGGCCAATGAGGCATGTTTTAAGTTTTACGGATGACAAAAAAAAAGAGCTGTTATTACTATTTTTTTTTCATCAAATTGCTCTCAAGTTTGCTTAATTATAAAGGCCAGACTTGTTACACAGACCTGTAAGTTAGAAATGTTTTCCCCCTACAGATCATACATTTAAAAGAAACCACTTAAGTTTTTTTATTTTTTAATGTCATGTTGCTTTTTGGCAAATGCGTCTATTTATATTAGTATGCTCTAAAATATGTGGACAGAGCTAACTGAAAAAAATACAAAAGGAACTAAAGTTTTATTTGAGGACAAAGAGGAAAGAAGACATGAGAATTCATTTTCTGATTATTTAAACATTTTAAAAGAAACTTTTGTGTCTTTTAAGCATACCAAAGTGAATAATACCATAAGCCTCTATGTACTTTTTAGCCAACTTTAACAGTTATCAACATTTTCAAATTCAGAATCAGATCACAAGATGTGATAAGACAAAGTAATTATACAAGTTATTAAAAATATGTAAGTTGGTTATCTTTTGCTGTACTGAAAATTGGCTCAAAACTTGGTGGTTTAAATCAACAAATATTTATTATCTTACAGTTTTTCTGGATCTAGCATCTAAGCAGAAGTTAGCTTGACAGCTAACTCACATCTTCATGATGCTACAGGCTCAAGTGAGAGAAGATCTGATTCCATATTCAGTGATAAAGGTGTTAGTAGGACTCAGCTCCTCTCGGACTTCAGGTGCTTGGTGGAAGCAATCTTTCCTCATTTCAGGTGGCAGGATTTTGTTTCTTTTCATTTGTTGGCCAGATACTATCCTCATTTCCTTGTCACATGGCAGCTCACTACCTGGTCACTGGCTTCCATTGTAGAAATGAGTGAGAGACTAAGAGGAAGAAAAGCGTACAAGGCACAGTCCACAGTATTTTTCAGAAGCTCATCTCAAAAATAACATTCTCATTACTTTTGCTCTGTTCTGTTTGTCAGAAGGAATTGAGTTAGTCTAGCCCACACTTGAAGGAAGGAACAAAAGGTGTGAAAACCAGGAATCAGGAAGTTGGCAGCTATCCTGAAGTCTGCCACCCACGGGTTAGGAACAACTTTAAAGTAGAAGATGTCTAAGACAGTAGTACTGTGAGTACATGAAATGGACATTAATCAAGATATTTGACTTATATAACATCTGCACGATTGGGCTGGATCTGGTTGTGAATTGTATTCACAAATTTCTTTAAGGGGATGTGATTATCTTTAACCAACTAGATCACAGATTAATCAGGGATCCATGAAATTCTAGGGTGTTAATACTTTTAGGATTCTCTTCTTTTAGAAACACGAGACTAGATACTCTGCCATTAGGAAATTATGTCATCTATATGTTGCACAAAATTGGAAATATGAAACAATGAAAAAAATCCTGGTTAATAAATCTATTCTCTTATAGGCTTTTAGGTAATCATATCTAAGTGGAATCATTAAATAAATCACTGAATTGTTGAACAAAACTTACTCATTTCTCTGTTAGCATGTCAATCATATATGGGTTTCATATATGATTATTAACTCTAGCATCAATCATCTAAGGAAGGAGATTCTTTTTGAAAGAAAACTATTTTTGGTTTATTATACTGTCTTACAGCTTTTCCATAGATTAGAATATCTAGCAATTACACTTGTATTTTTTTAAAAAATATATTTTTTTTCCTAAAATAAATACTAATTTTCTATTTGCATTTTTGTAAGTTCTCTTTCAGTTTATATTGATATTTTGGTAGTATTTGAATGATGTAAAATATTTAATGAAATATGAATGAATAAGCTTTACATCCAGGCTTTAATGCATAGAAATAGTTGTATTTTCCCAGTGATTGATGACATTGTGAAGTTAGATTTTTACTTTCTACTGCAAAATCAATTTTTAAACTAGAATAACCTACAACTATAATGAGTTTGGAAAAATCTTTTCTGGTTTCATGCTGAGATTCCATTAGCTGCATTTTGAGATTGCTTTATACAAAGATGCACAGTACCAGTGGAATGCTGTTTGTCTATCGTTGCCCCAAACCATTCAGTGACATGAAGTTTGAATGGGTGTCCTAAAATTACAGCCTTCGGAGAGTCTTAAAAGTCTGGGAACAAATGTTATAGTGTCAATTAATGTAGATGTCTTCAAATCTGCAAGCTTATTTCTCCAGAGTAAATGTTTTGCTTGGGGAACTTCCAGAAATAATAAGCTTCTCAGACCCTGTGAATTCTACAAGTAAAAATGCTCCTAAAATGCCTGTGTTTAGAGAAAGCTATCTAAGTTCTTCTTATTTTCCTTAAGTGTGTGTTCTTTTTTTTTTTTTTTTTTGAGATAGTCAATAATGACAAAGCACATTTTATAAACTAAAATAAATTAGTATTTTATTTAAAAGTTGCAATATATTGGTGGTCATAATTTGATTCACATTGCAATGTTCTTTAGTGTGAAATTGTTCATTTAGAAATATTTGTAGCTGGGTCAATCAAGGGCTTTAAACTAGTATTAATTAAAACTTATTTATAAGTCCCATGAAAGAAAGTTTAAGGAGTAAAATCTGAAATGTCCATAGTTGTAAGATCATCTTATATAATTTTTTTCTTCTATTTTCTAGACTGTACTTTTTTGGATGCATCCATAAGACATTAATATGTATTTAAAAGCAAAATCACCTATTTGATCAATGTTTATGTAATGGAAAAGAACCCACTGATATTTTCCACAAAATTTTTTGAAATCATCAGTATTCTCCACCCTATGTATTTAGACTTAGAATGTTTTAAAAAATTATTCTGAAATTGACAAAAGGGAAGTCAATTTTATACCTCTTGAGGGGAAAAAAATAAATCTAGTGCAAAGCATGCAAGGTGAAGGAAAACTTGTGAAGAAATAATGTTAAAATAACCAGAGGTGAGAGCAGAAAGAAAGTTGTATATGACCTTGCATTATCCATCCAACTGTAGCAGGACCACACAAAATGCTATTGAGATTTCCCACTGGATACAACTCGATCATATTACCTATTAGGGAGGTGACAGACTTTCTACTTATGTTGCCCTTGTGAGAAACCCCCTGGAGTATTAAATTCAGTCCTGCACAACCCAATACTGGAGGAGTAGAAAAGACTGAAGGGGGTTTTAAGAAAAACAACACACTATAGGAAATATCATAGCATCCTAGGGCTGAAAGAGACCCAGAAGGTCATCTAATCTCTCAGCCTGCCTCTAGGCATGATTGCATTTAAAACCATTGGATCTCCTTTGAGAAGTTGAATTGTACAGCACTTTTTCATTGTTTTAATCTCAGATATATATTTAGGACTAGGACGTTTAACCTAAACTCATCAGATATTTAACTCTTTTTATAACATATGAAAAAAAAAATCCTTGCACAAATTTTAGGTTTAAAACTCCATGAATTAACAACAAAAAATACAGCAATGAAATTACAACCAAAATCAAAGTGTGGTATTCTCAGCATTCCAGAAGCCTCAATTCCCTATAAGACCCCACCCTCCACCCACACAGTCTGAAAGTAACTACTGTTCTTGTTTCTATACCTGTTGTTTGTTTTCAACTTTTTTTATTTTTTTTGCTTTTGAATTTTTTGTAAATGAAATAGTATATGTTGGACTTTTTTACGAGTTTCTTTTTTAATATTATGTAATTTAGCCTGGAATAAAGGCATTTGTTGTTTTATTGTTCTATGCTATTCTATTGTGAATATATCACAATTTATTCTATTGATATTTATTTTTCTGCTTTGTTTATTACCAATGAAGTTATTTTGAGTGTTCCTAAACATGCATTTGTAAAAAAATTTTGTATAATTACACACAACACACACACACACACACACACGTGCACACACACACACACACACACACAGTTTTCATTTGAAGAAAAACCTAAGAGTGTAATTGCTAGATAACAGAAGATATATATGATTCGGGGCTGGGGTTATGGCTCAGTGGTAGAGCGCTTACCAGCACATGGGAGGCCCTGGGTTTGATCCTCAGTACAACATAAAAAAAATAAATAAATAAATAAATAAAGGTATTGTGTCCAAATACAACTAAAATAATTTAAGAAAAAAAGATATATAGGATTAGCTGTAATAGTACCGTCAAACTTACAAAATTACATTGTTACTGTCATTGTATAAGAATGTTTTTCTTCCCAGTTACCATTACTTGACACTAAAACTCATTTTTAAATTGTAATCATACTGGAAGGTATGGAATAACATTTCATTGAGGTTCTAACTTGCATCTTCTTGATGATTAATGAAGTTGGCCTTTTATCTCCTTATTGGATATTTTTATATACTTTTTTTTCTGAAATACTTATGCCTGGTGTCATCTTAAAATGTGCATTAATAAAATTGCATGGGTGCATGTATTTTAAATGAGTTTATCTTTGATACAGAACAGTGAAATTTTCCCTGGGGTCACTCTATTATAGCTCTATTAAACAAGAAAGAAAATGGAGGATTCTATGAGAATACATCTATAGAGAAGACCTGCAATTGATGTGCATCATTTCTAATCACTTTATGCAGGTCAAAATTTAATTGGCTGTAGGAGTTTCCTTAGCTATAGGAAAATGTCATATTGCAGATTGATAAAAAACTAGAAAACAAAAGTTTGCTTGAACACCTTGTCGATTTCTGGCACACAATAAAAATGTATTGTCTAGAAAAGGTTTTTGGAAAGCAAGGCATTGCGGTATTATAATTAATTAAATTAACCTAACTTAGTAACGTGCTTAGATTGTTTCTCTATAAAATCTAACACTATGTCTTTATATAACCATTCATTTCTGATTTTGACTATATATGTATACATATGAATTCATTACCTCTAGATGTTTATTATATTGAATTCATTTCATATAATTTCTTGTTATATTGATTTCTAAGTCTTTTATAGAATCCCAGAGTTCAAAAAGACCACAGAGGTCATCTGGTCCAATACTTATCCAATGCATAAATCCCCTCCAGCTGGTTAAACTCATTTTTAATTCCAGAGCTATTCTCCAAGCTTCTAGTCATTTCATCAGCAAACTTAATTAACAAAAACTCAATTCAATCTATTGACTCATGAGGCCAGCTTAACAAAACTAATAAATATATAATTTGGCTGACTGCACAGTGAGGTGAAAGATGTGGGAGTAATGTGCTTTACTTTAATGCCTGTAATTCCTACCATAATATTACCAAACAATATTAGATAATCCTAAATTCACTTTTCTGGGAAAAAATGTTTAGTTACAACAGCATGTTCTTGAGAGATCTAAAATAAAACATTGGGTTTGTACGTTAGAATACACCAGCTGTATGAATTGTCATTCCCAATGAACCACAGGAAATAAGGAACACTTAATTTTGTGACTTGATGAAAGTTTTCTTGAACAATGTATCAATTTTGGAAAAGTTACTGTGATTCTAAGCTGCTCATCTGAGTTGGTACCATTTATATGAACTCTAAAATGAAAAACATTCTCTAATGTTGAGCATTTCACAGGCATATGATTCTAACCAGCTTGCTCATTTCAAATCTCAGCAAGGAGAAAAAATAAAAAAATAAATATATATAATATTTGAAACTTAAATATGGTTACAAAGATATTGACTATATCCAATTTTCAGGTATAAGATAAAATGGTTAACTTTATTTCATGTTAGTGAGTGTGTGTTTCTTTATCATTACCACTATTACTGTTTCCATAGTTCATACCACAATGAAGATTACTGACTGATCAACTTCATGTGAAATTTATTTCCCAAGGGACCATACTATAATTGATCCATAACATAATAAGAACCATACTATAATTGGTACTAGTTCTTATAAATTACCTTCTGCAAATTATGATTATGAAAAAATTGCTTGCTTCAGGAGTAGATTTGAAAAATCTAAATACAAAAGATTATTTAACTTTAATAAGTTGGATAAAAAGTTGGTAAGGTTGATTTGATTCTTTAAATTCATATTTTAATTAATGAATAAGCTAGTTCTTAAGATTTTAAGCTTAGCTTACAAATATTTTTCTTCTTATTGTAAGTCTAGCAAATATAAACAATCATTTTAAAGGGAAATTTTATTTAATATTTGGCCTCCTTCATACATTTGGAAAATTAAATACATCTAAATATTTTAAACTATTATTATAAACTATTAAATATTACATATATGAAATTCTTCATATACTTCAAGTGACAAATCTTTTAATTTATTCCAGTGAATTTAAGTGTAACTCCACAAGGGAATTTTTTAGGGTTATCTTCTTAGCTAACTGATAGTTTTAGTCAGTTTATGTTATTACAACAAAATACTTGACATAATCCATTTTTAAAAAGGAAAGGTTCATTTTAGCCTTCATTTTTGAAGGTTTCATCCTGTGATTGGTTGAGCCATTGCTTTTGGGACTGTGGTAAGGCACAACAGCATGGCAGGAATATATGAGAGAGGAAGTTGCTCACCTCATGGCAGCCAGGAAGCCAAGAAAGAATGAGAAACTGGCATTCCATGGTTCCCTTCGAGGACACAGCCCCAGTAACTTGAAACATCCCACTAGGCCCCATCTCTTAAAGGTTCCACCATGTCCCAATAGCACCAGGCTGAAGACAAAGCCTTTAACACATGGACCTTTGTGAATATTTCAGATCCCAAACTACAACACTGATTTGACTTATCAACCAGAGAAAGACCTAATACAAGGATGAACCCTGAAAATGTTTGAAATTATCATAATTTTCCCTTACCTTTCTGACTGTCCTCATAAGACTTCTTACAACTATTTACCTCAAACTCCTAAATATAAAAACAATTAGTCTGATAGCACAAAATAGAGGGCATAAGCCTTATTATATTGCCTAATTTCAGTTTAATGAGTGTCTGTAATTCTGAGTAAGATGAACATATTACTTGTTGAATATAACTAATATATTTTAAAATTCACTTAATTTTAAATTCTGTTCATATTTTTGTCTTCCCTGTTAGGACTGCAGTCCTACAGATATTAAAATGTCTTAGTGAATTTTGGATATTTTTATTAGTATATTTGTACCCTAGAGTCACAATCTTTAAAGTCTTTCTATTGACACATAATACTAAATATTATGCATTGATTTTAAATCTAATCATCTCATTCATTTCATATTATAGGCATCAAGCATGTAGTACAGTGAAGTTGGGAGTAGGAGTAGAGAAATAAAGTCACTCCATTCTTGGACTTTCCTGGTATTTCACCTCTCTTATTGTTCCAGGTGTATTTTTCAATGAACTTTCTTATGTTAATGTGGGTTTTCCAGCAAGTAGCAACAGCTGCTAGAACAGATACAGAAAATATACCCACAGCCCCCTGGTCTATTTGGAGAAAGCAATATCCTACTCTACAATTTTATAAAAGGCCAAAGATGACCAAGTTAATATACTGTATAAAGCAAGGTCCTTGGTGGCCTGCCTTCATCTAGAGTACCTGGAGTCATGCTTTTCAAACTAGGGTAAATGCAATGGTCTGAACATTTATGTTTCTCCAAACTTCATATATTGAAACCCAGTCTCCAATGTGGTGGAATAAAGACAAGAGGCCTTTAGAAATTGATTAGGTCTTGAAAACTTGGTCATCATGAATGGGATTAGTGCCCTCATAAAGGAGACCCGAGGAAGCTCATTCATATCTTCTGCCATATGAGGACACACAGAAGACATGATCTACGAATAGTGGGCCCTACACGACATCAAATCTGTTGCTGCCTTGGCAACATTATCTAGAACTGTGAGTAATAAATTTTTCTATAAATTACCCATAGCATTCCAAAGAAAGACAGTGTCTTACAGATGACAGCTTGTAGAGAGTGCAAATGAATTGAGTTGTGCCTACCATCCAGTTCAGTGTTAATTTTCTTTGAATATTTGGAGAAAAAATGGTATTGAATGTGTCTGCTCTTTAAAGTATCTTAATAAATGCTCATGTGCAAAATCAGCATAACACTACTTTTCTATAACGGCAAATCTCAGGGTTATTTTTTGATTTTTTTTTGAACTAGGAAGCTCTATGGTGCAATTTTATTGACATGAACAAGGTATATACTCTTTTAGAGTAAATAACATATACCAATATATGGCATAAATGAACATCATGATTTTTTGTTGAAGTTATAAAAGGATTGAAAATGTGTTTTGAAAATTTAGTTTATTGTTTTATGAACAAGCTTTAGTTTTGTTTGTAGCTTAATGACTTAAATAGAACTTGTCCCACAAATTCATTCATCTTCCTGCTATAATTATTCTAGGTTAGATTTTTGGTTATATATTATACTTCTTAGTTTTAATTTCTCAGGAAAAATACCAACCAGTTCAAGGTTTGTGAGTTTGTGACCTAGTTACATCTATAATTTACCATTTTATATTATTCTGTTTTCAAAAGAATGTTACCTTGAAGCAATAAATCAGAAATTAAAAAATGAAAGTGTTAGAAGTATAAAAAGGAATCCTGCTAAAATATGTAACAATATTTTTTTAAAGTTCAAAGGAACATTAAATCATTAAGACTTCACAGCAAGATGTATATTAGCATCATCCCAATATTAACATGTGACTTAATGGTTGGTAGCAATGAACATTAGAAGTAGAATGTATTTACATCCTTATTTAAAATATGGATGCCAAAGACAAAAATATGCTATCATCCTGAGAAAAATTATATCAATTCATGTCTGTCTATACTAAGTACATGGTAATCATGGAAAATTTAAGGGAAAATAACCAGAGGAATTTACACATCAAAGGAAAAAGGTATTGTTTGCATAATACAAGTTTAAGGAGTCAAAATAGCAAATAAAAAAGGCTTCCACAAATATAATTGACCTCATAGAAAAAGAGAGGAGAAGAGTGGGCACTAGAGATGGGAAAGGTTAGTGGAGAGAGAGAATGGGGAGAGGTTAGATTACAGGTACCCAAATAAGTTCTATAGGGGGTCTTCTAGTGTTCTGTAGAATGGTAAGGTAACTATGGTCTACAACAATTTATGATATATTTCAAAATATTTGAAGGTTACCCACTACGCAGAAATGGTAACCATTTGAGTAGATGAAAAGGCTAATAACCCTGATTTACCACTACATATTGGATATACATATCAAATTATTATAATGAACATGAATAATTTTTATGTATTAGTTAAAAGAATTATCTCAAGCTTATTTTAAAACCAGATTCAGAACTACATAAAAAGTTCAGGTACTAGGGCTGTAGTTGTAGCTCAGTGTCACAACACTTGCCCAGCATGTGTGAGGCACCACATAAAAATAAACAAATAAAATAAAGGCATTATAATTATAAAAATTTAAAAAAGTTCAGGTTCTAGACTAGTATACATGCTTATTGTCTTAGGTAGTTATTATTTTAGTTATAATTAACCTATTATAGAAATGAATAAAATGATTTGGGTAAAAAGCTGGTGGTAAAACTGAAAATAGTCCTTATTAAACAATGCTATCTAATCATAATTTTAATGCAGTAAGAGACTGTGGTGAATCTATGTTATGGTTAGACAATGAATGTTTGTATCTCCTGTAGATTCAAATGTTTAGCCTTAATCAGCAGTGAGGCCTTTGGGTGATGATTAGGTCAGGGGTGGAGTTAATGCCCATATAAAAGCGGCCAAAGAGGCCTCAGGGACCGCAGAAAGCTGATTTGCTTCTTTCATCATGTGAGAACATATCAAGAAGGTGCCTCTGTCAACCAGAAATGGGCCCTCACTAGCCTGACCCTCCCAGAACCTTGACCTTGGACTTCCCAGTCTCTAAAACTTGTGAGAAATAAATTCCTGTTCGTTATAAGCTACTCAACTTATGATATTCTAAGTGCAGCCTGAATAGATTAAAACAAACTTTAATATGAATTATTTATTCATTGCATTTGACTTTTATATATTTATAATGTAATGATGATGTCTCTCAAAACATGGAAACTTAATAGAATGATGGGATAAATTACTAGTTGAAACAAATCTACAGAATATATAAAGATAACTTATTGATTAGTCTTAAAGCTTATTTTCTGAGAATAATAGAAGTAACAGTTCTGTGTATGGAGAGGACTCTGGGAATAGTTATCCACATAAAGGTCGTCATATACCCTGTTCAATTTTCTTTTTCAAAATCATCTGCCTATTTTTATTTCTCTGTATCTTTCCATTGTTTTGAAAATAATTTTTTCAACTACAATGAGGAAAAAAACCTGGAGTTTTAGCTGAGATTTCATTGAAATTACAAATCACTTTGGAGGAAATTCGTATCTTTACATTAAGGCCTCTAATACATAAACTATGGATCCTTTAAATGTCACAATAGCATTTTGTAGTTGAGTATATATATATTTATTTTGTTTTCCTTCCCTTTTACTGCAAATTTTATAGTATACAAACCTATTTTTAATGAGTAATTTCTTTAGTATTTCTTTTGCTATCATATCTATCAACTTATTCATTTGTTTATTTATTTATTTATTTTTATTTATTTATTGTGCTGGGGATGGAACCCAGGGCCTTGTGCATACAAGACAAGCACTCTACCAAGTGAGCTATATCCCCAGCCCCAAGTTATTTATTTTTTATATATCTTATTCCTTAGCTCTAGATTTTGCATGGTTTTTATAGTAAATCTTCATAGATCCCAGTTACATGCTGACTAACCTTATATACCCCCATTTCTTTAATATGTAATCATAGCTATTTCTTAGTCCATGTATGATGTCTCTATTATTGGAAGCTTATATAGTTCTTTCTTTTTTTACTCTTGATAGTGCTAATTTGGTCTTTTCTACTGGTGTGTTAGTTAATTTTTGATTGAATGCTGAATATTTTACATAAATACCACAGAAACAATTTAAGTCTCTTGAAGGTGTTATATTTCCTCAATGAGAATTCTCTGTTATTTGTCAGGAGTTAGACTAGCAGAAGATCATTTGAGTCAACCACAGATTAAATTTATTTGAGGTTGGGTTTCTGTTACAGTGAAGACTCTATTTCTAGTTATACATTGTCTGTTGTAATTTTTCAAGTACCTCAATTAAGAATTTGGAGATTCCACTATTCTTCTTTGATAGGCTCTAGCTGTACTCTTCTTTCTTTGTTGCCCCTTGAAACTGATAAAAGTTGCTCAGTGGTTCATGTATCACTAATGAGGTGGCAAACACTGCAGGGAAGAGAGATGAACTAAATGTCAGACTGTCCCTATGTACTGCTCTTCAAGATCTTGGCTCCAAGTTCAGGGACCTTTGTAGCACTTCCAGGCTTTCTAATCAATGTTTTCAATATAAGTTAAACTTTTTTCATGTTATTGTGAGAACAATGGTCTGATAAAAGCCAGTTCATTATAATCTGAATTAGAACATCATTCTCACCTCTTCATTTGGAAACAAACTTTAAAGAGTATTTATATGAGATTGTCAAAGTGAATAAGCCACCTTGGGTGGCTTTGCAATTTCATGCAACTTCATTTCTTAACAAGAAAATGCACATCAAATTTCCCCCATTGGTGACCTGTGCTGTGCCATCTGTTTTGAGAGTACCCTGGATATTTCTCTTCTGTGATCACCTTAACCTGCTCATCAAGTGGCAAAACCTCTTGCCATTTCCCCCATATTCTAAAAATTTTATTGTGCCTAAGATGACATGGATTTTTAAAAATAACACATCATATGCTTCAAAATAAAGAAAAATTTATCAATTAAAACTTCAAGGTGACAAAGATTTTTAGAAGTCTTTTGATTTAAAAAATGACAATATTAAGGGTTGGGAGTATAACTCAATGTCAGAGAACTTGCTTAGCATGCAAGAATCTGTGGATTCAATTCTTACCACCTCCCATACATAGCAAAAAGACAATACTTTATAATATAAAACTATATAAAATATGAAACTATATTGAATAAAGTTTTACAGGGTTTTTACTTAAAATTGAGATCTCAAAATATTGGAAAAGGAAGAGAAAATTTGCCTGTTATTGCAATCTGATGTATAATGTGGGTTTTTCAATTCAGACATAATTCCACAGCTCACCAACATATTGAAAAATAATTAGTGAAAAAGTTGAAAAGCTTTAAAAAATTATCTTATGGTAATGTGCCGTAGTCCAGCTGGGCAGAATAACTCGGGGGGTGACAAGCAACTTGAAGGTTGAAACGGGAACTACTCTATTGTGAGTGAACTCAGCGTGAACTGAGCGAAAACTCAAAGTAGCGGGCACCAAAGGTAGCAGGAGCCGCTTCTCTGCGGGACAGCAGAGGTACATATACCCAACTAATTACACACAGCTTAACTTAATTAACATCATCTAGATACAGCAGTCAGCCAATAAGGAATCTCCACCATCTTAATGTCTCGGTGGCATTGGTTCACAAACCACTCCTCCTGGCAAACTGCCAGGCGCCATCTTAACTTGGTTGTGGCCCTCAACAGTAATGTAAGATATATTTTAAAGTATATATACACATGCACATTAAATACTTGAAAACACAAGTTACATGGCACACCAAAGTTATTTGTGAAGTATTTAATAATAACTAATTATGAGAAAAGGGTAAACTTTGCAACCTTTTAGAACTGCTTCAAAATAATGATCCTTTAATGCATATCGACTGCTGCCTAGTTAAACATTATGTTTCTGACAAGTGGAAATTTGTCTGAATGAGGATGAAAGCACAAATATCAAAGCATATACATGCTTTTTTTAGTTTCTGTATTTTACTAATTCAACAACTATTTAGCACCACCATGCCAAATAGTATAATGAACACAGAAATTACAGTTCATATCATACTACCTGGCTCTAATGATACATTAGGCATGATTCTTGCTTTACAGATCGTTCCGTATAATGAGAGAATCAAGAGTGCAAATAGGTTATTTAAAACATATGATAGGGGCTGTGGATGTGGCTCAAGTGGTAGCGCGCTCGCCTGGCATGCGCGCGGCCCGGGTTCAATCCTCAGTACCACATACAAACAAAGATGCTGTGTCCGCTAAATACTAAAAAACAAATATTAAAAAAGTTCTCTCTCTCTCTCCCTCTCTCTCCCTCTCTCTCACTCTTTAAAAAAAATAAAATAAATAAATAAATAAAACATATGATATAAGCTGAGTGTGGTGTCACACACTTGTAATCCCAGTGACTCCTCAGGCTGAGGCAGATGTATCTCAAGTCTCAACAACTTAGTGAGACCTTAACTCAACATATATATAAAAAAAAAGGTTCAGAGATATAGCTTGCCGCAGTCCGGCTGGCTGCAGCAGAATATCCGGGGGGTGACGAACTACTTGTGTAGATTGATGCAGCAGGAGTGAGAGCCATTTATTGTAGGATCTGAGCGATATTTATACATTTACACAGCTTACCTAATTAGCATAAAATAGATACAGCAGTCAACCAATAAGGAATCTCCACACTTAATGGCTTGCTTTTGTTACTTCACAAACCACTCCCTCTGGCATTTGGCCAGGCGCCATCCAGACTTGTTTACAGACTCTTAACATTTCTCTGGCAAAATAACAGGTGCCAATCTGACTTGTTTACAGACCCTAACAATAGCTCAGTGATAAAGTACCCTGGTTCAATCCCTGATACCATAAATAAATAAATACAATAAAACAGATGAGATTGGACATAATGGCAGAAAAACAAGATAGTGAGAATATAAATACAGAGAAGACACTCTGGTTCCCCACTGGGAGGAGAAATATGCTAGACAAATATTCTTGGCTTCCAGGGTTCATAGTCTCTTGAACGACTAAGATATGAAAAAACATAGCGCATTTAGGATCTCAGATAGTTTCTTCTGACTAAAGAATTATTATCACTTGAGGGAGAGAGCTAGAAAGTAGCATTGGAGGGACAATTGCAAAACAAATAAAGGTTTGCTACCAAGTCAAGGGATTGAATCTTTACCATATTGGTTTAGTAGGGTTATTAAAAAAGTATAGTAAGAGAATGATCAGATTGCAAATATTTCCTAGAATCTTCAATAATAGAATTTGACTTATCTCCTGTAGAAATAGACCTTTGTTCAAAGAACAGATAAAATGTTACTGATAATTTATCATAGTATCATTTTCACCTTCAACATAAGAATTGCCTTATTGCCAGGCAGGAGGATCCTTGCTCCAGAGCAGACTCAACAACTTAGCAAAATCCCTGTCTCAAAATAAAAAGGGCTTGGAACGTGGCTCGATGGAGCATCCCTGGGTTCAATTCCTAGTACAAAAAAAAAAAAAAAAAAGAAGAAGAAGAAGAAGAAGAAACCAGCAGGTTATTAAGGGTTTAATAAGTGCCAGGTATACCTACCTCACTGTGCTTTACATCTCTCAACTCATTTGTTCTCCTCAACAATCTGGTAAAGAAGCAGTATCCTCCTCAGGCTGCTTCTCCCATTTGACTGATGTGGCAATTGGCTTTAAGAAATTACGTAACTTGTCCATGTTCAAATCCTTAGGAAATGTTGAAGTTGAGAGTCAAGGAATGAGCTCACAGCCTGAATCCAGAGCCTGTGCTCCAACTCTTGCTACTCAAGTGCAGTACACTCACCAGAAGCATTGGCGTCATCTGTGAGCACGGACAACTTCAGGCCCCATCTAACCCGACCTGAATTTTAATGACATCAGGTGATTTACATGCATATGAAAGTCTGAGAAGTGCAGCACACTATTTCTGTAACCAAGGCTTTTGGGGGCCTCATTTTGAGAGAAAAATTTAAAATGCCTTATGTTCCTATGATCCTTGTCATAGTTTTTCAGCCATCACCAGAGATTATACCTACATAACAGCAATAAATCTGGATGAAAATGAGAAAACTCACTGGATTTTTCCTTCAGAGTGAAGTGCTTATCATATATTATCCTTTCCAGTAGTGGCACCAGACTTGGAGGCTAAACAGCTCAAAAGACACATGATGAAGAGGAACCACTGCTGTTTTTCTCAAAAGATAAGATAAGTATTACTGGATATGTGGGGATTTTTTGGTGGCTCATGGACACGGTGTCACATGGCACAGACTGAGAACATAACTCCACTTTCAATTTCTCTCAGTCCTCTGATCAACCATGATCGGGGTATTAGATACTATTTATTTCTTGTACCAGTCTACTACCACTGTTTTTTTTTTTAAACAAGAAAGAAGTAGCTTTTGGACTATCAATGATAACAAAGAAAGATTTTTACCATTGTTTTGGTTTTATTGCCTTTGAATTTATATTCTGTTTAAATTTGTAAAGTGATAGATTTGAAATTCCCTTTTACATACAGGTCAAGTTAAAAAACGGATTGATTTTTTAAAAAGGATTTTAAAAAATAATAATATAGTTGATATACAGATATGGCAAAAACTGAAGGATGTTTAATACTGAAGATCAACATCACTGATGTACAGAATTAGTTTTAAAATGATAGAAATCTAAAGACATAAATCCATAACAGAATTCTAAGGAGTTTTGAGCAGTACTGAGAATTCATTTTAATCCACAGTGTCTTTTATTCCCCTGGGTTTGCAGTAAGGTCTTAACTGATGCCCTTCTAGGAGGGCAGGTGGTCTGGTCACCCTATGACTCACTACTCTTACCTCCAGCCACTCAGACACCTGGCAGGAAGGAAGGACATGATGTAGTCACTTGAGATGGGGACACATATTTCCTTTTGACAGGAGCAGATTTTTTCCTTTCTGGGAAGATCTCTAAAGACAGCAACTAGTGACTGCTCAGCTTGACCTCTACTATATCCCTGACCTTGTCCGTGTTAGAGGAGGACTAAGAAATTCCAGGATGAGACAGAAGAGTAAGGTGTCTTATATAAAAGATCTTCATAATAGAAAAGGTGCTCTACAAATGTTAATGACACAAATTAGTATTTTTATTTAAAGGAAACATTATCTTTTCCATCTACAGCTACAAAACAGTGAGGGAAAATTTGGATTCTAACTTACAATATTTTTTAAATCCAAAACACATAAAATAACAAGGAACTCTTTCTCAGAGGCACAAAGATCTATAAATCACTATATTTTTTTAATGCTGAGGAAAAGAAAAGATTACCTCTAAGTGCTTCAAATCCCAGCAGTGTTTTTAATGAACCAAGTTTGTTTTTAATCAATACTTAAGCTGTGCGGTTTTTATTTTTTATTTTTTTATGGTGTTGCTTTCAGATTTCTGTGCTTGCAAAGAGATAATAGAAAATGTCATGCTTAAAAAAAAAGGAAGTGACTTTGATGCCACAAATCAATAGAAAGCATTGTTCAACTAAGCATGACAGATAAAAGTGAAGACAAATGCCATTTCTCGATATTTTAAGAAATCACCATTATGATGCATTCTGTGCATGTGGACACTAGAAACAGTAGCCTCTGTGCCTGGAGCTTTAGGATGTTTGCAGAAATCTTTTCGGGTTAATATGAGTTGAGTATAATGCATTCCAGAACATTAAACCTGTCTTTAATTGTTAATCTCTTTTATTTGTCGACCGTTTTATTGTGTACAAAGAGCTTTTACCTCCCATTATATTGTTTAAATCTCACAAAAATCCTGACAGGCTGGCAAAGTGGGTTTTTATTATACTCATCCTACAGATGGAGAATTGGAGACTCAAAAATATTAACCAATTAGCCTAAGGTCATGCAGACTGGTAAATGGCAGAATACAATGGGTGCTTAATTCATATGGAGGTTGAGGACAGAGAATCTGTCCTTATTTCCTAGTCAAAAATTTTGTAATAGTTCTCTTAAAGAAAAGAGTTTGAGAAAGGTTGTATTCAGTTTTAAACATAAAACTGATTAGGTACAAATTAAATTCTTTAAATCTAATGTAATCAATATTAATTTATTCAACTAATATTTATTGTGGGCTGACTGCATGCTAGTCATAGTTCTGACTTTGAGAACACCATAGTAGCGATCCTGGAGTCTGAGGAGTTTACAGTGTACCTATGGGTAAGTGTTTTATTTGAGCCTTTACATCTCGTCTTCTTGTTGAGGGTTTTTCATTGTGCAGTCAAATTTAAAATGGATAAATTTGATGTAGTGATTCTATTTTAAGAATTTGTCATGAAGGATATCAGGCATATACACAAAGGGGCATGTGTTGGAAATTCTGGCAATTTTATGGTAACAAAAATAGGAAATAACGTATTTTCATCAGTACAAGCTTCAATATATTATGATAAAAATCACAAATTTGAACTGTTATGAATGTTGATGTTGACTTGGTAGTTATGAATATTAAAAACTCTACACAATTTTTCTTATCTTTGTACACAAAGTATATTCACACCAATTCATGTCTTCATACGTGTACTTTGGATAATAATGTCCATCACATTCCACCATCATTTCTAACTCCATGCCCCCTCCTTTTCCCTTCCACCTCTCTGTACATGTTATTTTTAACAAATGCATTAGAGAATATATTATGTTATCAAATTTCCATAATAAATTAGTGTGTAAGCTTAGAAAGTTATCTGAAAAAATATGAGTGAAGTGTTGGCTTTTATCGCTGATAAGACTTTTATTCCCTTTTGCTTGCTGTATGCTTTTGCATTCGTTCTTCATTATTTTATAATAAACATGTTGTATTTTATGGTTAAAAATAATAACATTTTATTTAAAATTCATTCACTGAAGATTAATGGTTTAAAGAATTAAGGGTATTGCTAGGGAAATTTTGAACCATGTCTTTTTTTTGTTACTACATAGCTTTATTCTTTTTTGATTATTAATTTTTAATTTATATATGACAGCAGAAAGCATTACAATTCTGATTATACATATACGACACAATTTTTCATATCTTCGTTTGTATACAAAGTATATTCACACCAATTCGTGTCTTTATACATGTACTTTGGATAATAAAGTCCATCACATTCCACCATCATTTCTAACTCCATGCCCCCTCCTTTTCCCTCCCACCCCTCTGCCCTATCTAGAGTTCATTTATTCCTCCCATGCTCCCTCTCCTTACCCCATTATGAATTAACCTCCTTATATCAGAGAAAACATTCAGCATTTGGCTTTTCTGGGATTGACTAACTTCACTTAACATTATCTTCTCTAACTCCATCCATTTACCTGCAAATGCCATGATTTTATTCTCTTTTATTGCTGAATAATATTCAATTGCATATATATGCCACATTTTTTAATCCATTCATCTGTTGAAGGGCATCTAGGTTGGCATCCTCGCCAACACTTATTGTTGTTTGTCTTCATAATAGTTGGCATTCTGACTGGAGTGAGATGAAATCTTAGAATGGTTTTGATTTGCTTTTCTCTAATTGGTAGCGATGATGAACATTTTTTCATATATTTGTTGATTGATTGTGTATCATCTTCTGAGAAGTGTCTGTTCAGGTGCTTACCCCATTTATTGATTGGGTTATTTGGTTTTTTTTAGTGCTTAGCTTTTTGAGTTCTTTATATACCCTAGAGATTAGTGCTATATCTGATGTGTGAGGGGTAAAGATTTGCTCCCAAGATGTAGGCTCTCTATTCACCTCACTGATTGTTTACTTTGCTGAGAAGAAACATTTTAGTTTGAGTCTATCCCATTTATTGATTCTTGATTTTAATTCTTGAGCCAAAGAAATCTTATTAGGGAAGTTGGGGCCCAATCCCACACGATGAAGATTAGGGCTTACTTTTTCTTCTATTATCATTTGAATGTTTAGGCTTCAGCTTGCAGTGCTATGCCTGTTTCGTTACATGAACTGCTCCATATGGAACCTAAGTTGCTATAATTCTTCTACTTGAACTTGGTTATCTCATGAACCATGTTATATTCTCTTCAGGCAGTTAGTTTATAATAAAGTTTCTGAAAGGAATAAAACAGGCAGCTTCCTTTTTAGTCACTACCAGAACCATGCTAAATCCTCTGTGAAGTCCTTCAATTCAGGGTTTAAGAGGTCTATACTTCTTTGCAGGTAGAATTTTTTTCCATAGCCACACAATTATTCTTTCCACACTCCACCTAAGGGCACAATTTCTTCCATTTTCTGAGACCCAGGCTTTACTTAGACAACAAAACCATTTTTACTTTCCCTGCAATGTAAGTAGAAAAGACAACTTGTTTATGGGATTTTTTGATTCAGAGAATTCATATTTCCTGAAGTTTGTTTTTCTTCCTTTGGGAATCTCTGAGTTTGGGGAGAAGAAGTCCTAAACTTCTGTTCAGTAGAAACTTCTGCACATTCTCATGTGCAGAATTTAGATTGTCAAAGGTGAAGCCTGTACCAATCCTAATATGGGCTAAGTAAATTCTCCTAGTGACCTGGTACAATATATTACAAGGATTGTCTACTCTATCAAGGCTAGGGATTGGAAAATAGGGACATAAATAAAATTGGAGGAACCATACTTTGACCTTCCAGTCTCAAGACTCTAGTCAATAAAGCTCTTTCATTTTTCTTTTGAGAAGAGTCATGATAACAGTGAGGGGAAAATGGATGTCTGGTCTGAATTTCCAACTTCTCATCCAGATATCACAGGAAAGCAAGGAGGTGAAACTCCAAACCTCAGTTTTTGTGTTCCGAGGAAAGAAAATTTAAAGTCAGACACCAAGAGTCATGCAAGAGAACTTTATTATAAGTACAAGTAAAATGAAAGTGAGGTTAAAGTAAAAGCAAAGTGAGGCTTAAGCAGAGAGCTCTCTCAAGAGAGAGTGGGCTGTCTCTGAGCAGATAATGACAAAGGAGATAACACTGTCTCCAAGTTTATTACTATTTGATGTTTACCAGAACAGGGACCACCTTCTGTACTCTTTGCCAATCAGGTGTTCAACTCTTCCTTCACAATGAACATGGAGTTTTTCACCGTAGTTGGTCCTCTCTGGAACTGTCATGTTGGCCATCCTATTTGGGGGGCTTTATCTACATGTCAATCCCATGTTAATGTGGGCACTGGGGTCAACAGCTGGTCAGAAGTTACCTTAGTGTGCCTGCACTACTAAAGGAATCTTCCTTCCCAGGCAAATGGAGACACCTATAGCCATAATTGTTAGCTTCACATCAATATCAATGGACCCTCTCAAGAGTTAGTCCCATTAATCCTTTACTCTTGATGTGTTTTACAAGTAGCTTCCTTGCTTTTGTTTTCTACAGATTAACTGTCACCATTTGATTTCTTAAGATAGTTTAAAGAAGGACCCTAAAGTAATTTAAAGAATTAATCTTGCCTGCATTTCTCTGACCATTGCTAGCTATTACCTAACACAGGGAGTTAGGGTCCTTTTGTTTTCTGTCCTGATGTAAAGGTCTGTTTTGTGGCTGACTTCTCCATTCATTACATATGCATTAAATGGGACCTGGCAATCACAGCTTACCTTCCTCATCAGGGCTGTTTAGCCTTATGGATACACATAATCACCCATTTTAGAATATTGCCAAACGTTTCTGTAAAGGGAGGGCAACGTGGACTCATTAACACTGACCATTGGAGCTGCAATAAAGTGGGTTTGAGGACCACACAGGCTCCTTACCAGAGTGCTAAACTCCACCAGTGATATCTGACATGTGCCCCACAGAGATGTAAAAACACCCCCCCACACACACACACACACACTTGTCATCTCTGCTGAGGCTGCCAACTGACATGTCTACCTTTTTGGAAAGGTGTGCAAGCCAGGTTTCTTTGGCTGCTTCAAAAAAATACAACCTTAAGAATTAAAATGTTAATGGAAATTCTGATTTTAGGGAGGGGGGAAGCAGCTTGATGGGGTAAAACACTCAACCCAGGTCTGTCTAATCTGAACAAGTTACTTGCTGAACAAGTTATTACAATGATCCATGCTGATGTTTCTTCATTGGTAAAATGGCACAGCACTTGTCCTTCCTCAGAAGATAGTTCTGAGGCTATTTTCACACTTTCATTATGAGTTAATTACTTGGCTACACCTTAGATTTTGTCTTTAGTGGAAAAACTCAAAGTTGTAAGTGAGGTAAATTGTCTTTTCCAAAGATCAGATTTGTTAATCTTGGGAAATTATGATCAAAACCATATTAGCATTACTCAAGTAAGAGTGAGCACAAGTAGTATGGATATCCTGGTTACCAGAGAAATGGCCAATTCTAGAACAGAGTCAGTAAATATTCAAGATAGAGCATCTGTAATTTCAGAAATCACCACAGTACTAATACATACACAATGTGATGGGGCTGTGTCAAAGTGACCGGGAGCAAACTAAATGGGTTCCCAATAGCCACAGATAGAGCAATTTGATCATGTTGTACTAGATTTTTTTACCCAAAGTATAAAATGAATATCTTTGGATCTGTTTGTAAATAAATGCATATATAAGTAAATAAAGTGGAACATACAAATTCCCCATGTAGAAATTTGTCAAATAATTTATGTAGACACTCCACCCTCAGGGAAGTGGGAAGTAACTCCCCACTCCCTTTGAGTGTGGACTGCACATAGTAACTTCCTTACAAAGAGTAGGTATAAAAACTGGCGCAAAGAGTCACTTCATAGTGAAGCAACCTAACAACACTAGCCCAGCCAGGTGGTCATCAAGTTCAACATCAACAATGGTTAGGTTATGCTGATTGTAGGTAGCTGTGGTATAATGTGATAGTGGTCTTTGAAAACATACAGACTTTACCTGTCTAGTCTTTCCCCCCGAAGCTACAACTGCAGTCCAATAAGAAAAAATAGCATACAGGTCCCAGTTGGGGGACATTTTACAAAAGAGTTGACAGTACTCAAAACTATTGCAATCATTTATAAAAAGGAAAGTCTGAGAAACTGTCAGAGCCAAGAGGAGCCTAAGAAGACATGGCAGTTGCATGAAGATGGGATCTTGGAACAGAAAAAGATCTTTAGGGAAAAATTAACAAAATATGAATTAATTAGCTAATAACAAAATATCATTACTGGTTCATTGATTATAAGAAGGTACCATATTAATGGGAGTTATTAATGTTAGGGAAACTGGGTAATATGGAAACCATATTCTCTTTGCAATTTCTCTCTAATTTGAAACTTTCCTAATATAAAAATTAACTTAAAATAATAATAAGAGAATGATATCTTCCTCATTTATTTCTAACAGGGTTCATAACAATAAAATTATTCTTAATTCCTAAATAGCCCTAAAACATTTCTGACTCTTTAGAAGAAACCATCCAGAGGTAGGGGCAAAAGTCCCCCACTATCCTGCAGGATGCACCACTTTTTCTTAGAGATCAAGGAAAGACTGAGACCACCTATTTTCTTACTTAGAGTCATCAAAAATTATGTACTGATACTTGCTAAATGCCTAAAACTAAACATTTTAAAGGCAACAGCAATTAGGGCTTGCCTTTTTTTTTAAAATAGAAACCCATAAGACCTAAGGAAAAAAAGGGGCAGGATTTAGAACTTTTGGAGTGAGGACCTAAGACAGATTAAAGAAATACATCCTAAGGATATACTATGGGATACTCACCCAAGGCTCTAAGTTTTATCTCAGAGAGCAGTCTAACTTTCTCTGTCTCCAGTTGAATATTCAAAACTTGGGTAAATGATCAGAGTTCTTGAGTAAAGAACTACATAAACCTTCATCAGAGTCCTATGTGTGCTCAGAAAGGCTTGGGAATGGCAATGCTGGTGGTAATACTGCCCACCCAAACCTGTCTACATAATGGGCATCGTCTCCTGGTTGGTATTCCTGGACAGTGAGGTGTATCTGCTAAACATGATGCAACTGAAGTCATTACAAGCCTGATTTTTGTTCCTGTGTTGATAACCAGCGACACTTTATGGGCCAGAGAAGAAAGGGGCTTTTCAGGCAATTTACAGTTTCTCTTGGAGGAAAGATAATTAAGAACACTAAAGTCATATTTTATTGTCTTTTGTTAATATTTCAAGTGTATTCTTGTTCAGTAAAATGGCAGCATGTATCATCACTCTGGTAGTAAAAATGAGCTGAATATGAAGAAAATAGCACTTACCCAAAGCCAAGGACAAGGAAACCTGGGCAGCACCGGCAGCATGGGCAGCGAGCCATCAGGGCAGCAGGGTGCTCAGTCAGTGATCAGCAGGGTGATCAGCAGTCAGGCAGCAGATCTTAGCTTGGAGACAGCAGGTGAAGAAAGAGGTGTTGATGATCAACTTTTATATAATTTGCTGAGTTTCCTCTCTCTTTCACTTAGAGACCTAGGTGTCCTTTTTGTGTTGGAATCTTTTAGGTTGCAAAGAAAAGGAATAATAGAGACTTTTTATAAGGACAGACAGGAGAACGCGGCAACTTGGGGAAACCAACCAGGCCTTCCAGAGACTGGTTATCACTTGGAAGATGGAAGGTTGTTCAGGGAAGCTCACTGATTCCTTGTAGTCGGGCATTGTCACAGGGAGTTCTATCAATCTATGATTTTGATGACTTTTGTTTTCTTTTGCAATTTAGGATTCTTGCAACCATAAATTCTTGTTTACTACTCAGCACTAGCTTGTAATGTTTTTCATAGTTTCTGCTTTCTCAAGTCTTTTTGCGAAGACCATCAGATTCTCTCTGCCTGACTCAGTTAAATTACGAAGGAGACTTTGATTGATGTGAACTTTCAGTATCCAGTTCAAGAAATGCTATTGGGGCAGGGCTTTTAACTACACCAGACCCATGACCATCTATACTTTGGAAATGTCAGTGGGTATGGATGCCAGGAATGTGGAAAGCAGGATAGTGGAGGCTATTCCTGCAAAATACTGCAGCTAAAGAATTTCACATTGATTTCTAACACCACAGAATGTACTTGGAGATTCCTTGTAGCTCAGAAAAGAAAGAAGCCTATAATATCCATATTATAGTTATCTGTGGGTGAAAGGGAATATGCAAAGGCCCTTACTCTCAGACACCACTTGACGAGGACCCTGCCTTCAGAGGGCAGCAGTGGAAGTGGCCATTTTCTTCAGAATTGCCTGTGAGTATGGCAGACATTTGGGTTATTTATTTATTTTCTCCTATCCCTGGCCATTTCTTCTCTAAGCCAGAAATAATTCAATAATGAAATCATGAATGATTATAAAATTTGTGAAGGGTGAATGCCCAATGATGCCCCAAAGGGGATTTTGTGATAGGTATTACAAGGAAACTTGGAAAATGGCCATGGTGGAATGGCTAAGGGTTGAGACTTGCCTGTGGGTGTGGCTGGGAAGGAGTGCCCAGGAACAGGCCCAGGGTGGGTTTCTCCTGTCTCCTTAACCTGAATTTTTCAGCTGTTTAATCATACATTTTTCAATCAGATATTTTATTGTCACGGGAAGTTCGTAGCTGGTCTCCTTTAACACCAAGCAAGTTCTCCAACAAGTCTTCCAGGCTTCTAAAAACAACACTATGGTTTAATATCAGTAGTTATTAAACCACTGCTTTTTCCACTGAAAATTTTTCTTTCAAGTCCTCCTTTCAGTATAAGTTTGATAGCTTCTGGTTGCGTGTGTCACTAATACTATTTGGTGTGCACTATTTGGAATTTTTTGATCTTTTAATTAAAAATATAAAAATAATAAAAACAAATGACATTCCATTATTACATAGTATAAATATTGAGATTATATTAAATTGTATTATACAAATTTGTCTTTTAAAGAAATTCCTTATCATAAGACAAACCAAAAACCCAATCTGAAATTTGAAAGAAACTTACAAAAGAGCCAGAAGTTGTAGTTCTCTTCTGATTCCATCTAAAACATGCTCTACAAGATGAAGCAGAAAATGCGATGACAAATATGATGCTATAAGATTATATACATATTGTATATACATACATACATGTATTTCCAAGGTATAGTCTTTCTTTTTTATTCATAGTTAAAACTAATGCTGAAAATATCATTGTATAATTTTTTTTTATTATTTACAAGGTATGCTGTGAAGTTTTTATGCTCTATGATGATAAATTTTTACTTTTCACATTGATCCTTCCATGGAGACATGAATCTCTTCTTTTCATTTTTCCTCTAAGACAGATTCTTATTTCACTGATGCTCAAAAATAATAAGAACCCCAGGCATCATAGTACTTACTAACCAATTTCTCTAAGTGTAGAACTGACCACAACCCGATATACATATTGTATGGATATGTATAATTTTTTCACTTCAAATATATATAAAATATTTCTTAAAACGAATACATTTGAATCACATATGTATTCATTCATATGATTGTCTACTGAAAACAGATAATAAGTGGTCTTAATGTTGTTTAAAGAAGAGTACTTAGAACAATATTAATGATGTGGCTTGGAACATAAAAAGAGTATTTGCAAAGTCTTAATGGATATGTTTTCTGTTTTGACTAGACAGAATATTTAAATGTGGTCGATTTAAATGGATGATCCACTTGAATTCTATACTTTCTAAAAAGCTATTTCAACTAGTTCTTTATTATCAATGACAGCAAATCTTTATATCCTCAAGCACTTGTCAAAGGGGCAGAAACCATTCTAGGCTCAACCCCATAAGAGCTCCAGTTCTAAAATAGAAAACTGTCACCCAGTTCTATCAGTTCACACTTGATGATCTCATTCATGCCCTCCTTTCTGTTCCCAGGGCCACCAACCTAGTTCAGAACCTCATGCTTTTCTCTTGGTGTTTTAGTGGCCTCTGACCTGAACTGCGCCAGGTGGCTTACTCATGAATTCCAAATTCACATCCTTCAGAGCTTGTTTCCTGATCACGTCACTTGCTTACACATGCACTTAAAGTGATTACTAAACACAGGTAAGTACTTACTAAGTTCAGGAATTTTGCCAGGTCCTGCTAATATAAAGACAAAACAGAGATATTCACAGATTCTGAGGAGGATAGGACAAGAACTTATGTAATATTTGTTGTGTAGAATTTTAAAAAATTAAACACATAATCTTATGGCCATACTGATAAATATCTCTATTAGTGATACAAACATTATATAGTCATACAGATAGAGCTAGAACATGCAGATGGGAACCCAAGTGCATTCATTCTGTAAGAAAACAACATTGCATTTTATATGAAAAATTAACTTCTCATCTGAAACTTCATTCTATGCACATGACAAAAATGCACTAACACTTTGGACCCAATTCCCTTTTGCTCAAGTTGTGGTACAATCTTGAGGGAGTGTGTGTGGTCTTGCACGTTGCCTTACATGAGCAGGCATTCACTGAGTAGACTGTAACCATGTTGGAACAATGTAGGTCTGTGGTTAGAAAAGCATGTTTTATTCCCTTCTACCAGGTCATTTCAGCTCTTGTCTGGAAGCCCTGTATTTTTCTGTTACTACTGATTCTGGGGCATCTCTATTGTCTTCAAGATAACTTTCTCAAATTTTTTAGTTTATCTTTAAAACTCTCCCTCTTTCTCCACAAATGGCTACTAGGCTTTTACAAATCAAAGCTAAGGGCTCCTTCTGTACCTTACTTTCCACTATTTCAGCAAGTTCTGAACAGCCCAGTGGCAAGAATAGAAGAGGAAGTGCATGGGAGAAGAGCAGAGCTGAGAGATGGTGAGAGGAAAAGTACAAGGTGAAAATTATTTAATATTTTCTAACTTATTTTAGCCTTATACATGTAGAATAGACATTAGATCTATCCATATGTCTGACATATGTACCATAGAATATGTAATAGCTATATATTATAGCTAAAACACCATATCTGACCTCTGCATGCTATAGCAGGGGTTATGACACCAATACATCACTTTTAACCCTTTTTGGAACTGATAGGCTTCAGCGACATGTGCAGAAATGTGGACAGGCCCTCTGGCATGTACAGTTATTCCAAATATTACATATGTCTGTCTGATTGCTTTAAACAGTTCTGCTTCTCTTTGGCTGATGTTCTAGATGCTGTTCAAGGAGCCTTTTCAGAAATCCATAACCATATATGAAAAGCTAGTATTTAATTTTCAAACCAATATCAACTCTGGCATATTATGTTTGCCAGTTAACTATGATCAGAACTCTTTCAATTTTGATTTCAACATTGCTCTCTAATCATCCATGTAAAATAGATGATGGTGGTAATAATTCTTTTGTTCATAAGATACTAATTCTATTCCAACTATAAATAAAATCATTTTATGTGAATTATTATTATTTTCATTTTTTCATGGGGCTGGAAATTGAACCCAGGGCCTCACACATGCTAAGCAAGCAATCTACCAGTGAGCTACACCACCAGCCCAAATTATTTTATTTAATTCACACAATGTACTATGACCTACCCTATTTTATTATATCCATTTTGTAGATAAAGTATTAAGACGTAGATAAAATTCTTATTCAAAATGACTTAGCAAACTGTACTTTACCTTCTAACATAGGTTTTTTTTTTTGACATTGGTTTTTTGGATGTCAAGTTTTGATGGGTTGCAAAAGGGGCAAATGGGAAGGAATAGGAGAATTAAGACATATAGTACTATGTTCTATATGTTTTTCCCTCTAAATTGGAAAATTGTAGTACATGGATCCCTTGGAATTTTTCATATTAACAATACTATACATAGTATATTTTGTATGTTGACTGGGACTACTAAGTATGCAACAAATACTAATTATTATTAAATTTTCATGCATGATTTAGGAGTAACTATATTTGAAACAATAGATGTGCAAAGATTTTATTTGAAGGGTCAAGAATGTAGCATTAGCAAAGTTGAGACATTGCCTTTCAAAAATGACTGCTGACCAGTGATATGACACCGATCAGCTTTATGACACCGACACTCTTTCTCCCTTTCTATATTGCTTCTTCAAGTAATCCATCAATTTTCCTTCATTTTCCTCTTTCTGTGCTTTATTTTCCAGGTCCTTAACATTGGCTATAAGGTTGTATTTAAGAGCATTTCAGGAATTTTTCTTCTCATATGGAACCTTAGGGATTGAGCTTTCCCAACAAAATGTCAATAGGATATATATTTTTTTAACAGGACTAGGATGAAAATTTGTAGAAGCACCCCCTGCCCATTAAATTAAATTCTAAAATTCAGGAGAAAACATTTTAATTTTTCTGGTCGGAAGTTTATTTTATCATGTCAAATCACTTTTCTCAGAATCAACTGTGTGTGAAGATATTTTTGATAAAGACCATGACTTGCTTGTAAAAATGTTTTATGATATTACTTCCTTAATAAATGACCTTCCTGGGGCTGGGGTTGTGGCTCAAGGGTAGAGTGCTTGCCTAGTACATGCAAAGCCCTGTTCAATCCTCAGCACCACATAAAAATTAATAAATAAAATAAAGGTATTTTGTCCCACTACAATGACCTTCCTTGCATCTCCATTAGAAGAGTTATGGCCCTCCTTGAATTTGTAGCTCCTAAAACAGTGCCTGGCACATAGCAGGTATATAAAGACTGATTGAAGAAGAGAATAAGGATAAATAACAATTATAGAAAGGATAATTAACAATTATAATAATCACATAAGTAAATCACAACAATTACAATGTATGAATGAAAACTCCTTTTTTGAGCAATATACATATTGGCAGGGTTGAAACTCAGATCTTATCGATTTTGGGAGACTTACTATGAGAAATACATTCAAACAGATCTCAAGAACAGCAGAAACACATACATATCTCATAGACACATGGCAAGCCTAATTTAATCAGAAATTTAAATACTGGCCTCACTCTGGAAGTCTAATATTGATGGCACTGTGTACAAGTCCATAAGCCTTCAAAGAGGCCCCAAGTTACTTTCAGAACTGCTTCACGCCTTCAGAATGTCCCAGAAACATCATTTACAGAACTGTGTTAACGAGGCATAGGGAACAATTTCACGGATCACTGTGTTGGCTGGAGTTTCAGAACCTCTGCTGGTGCTAGGAGCTGCCCACTTCACAAATCATTTTTGTTTTGCTCAAAACTTAATTTAATTGGCCTAAGGAATTTTCTTTTTAACAAGTCCTTTTTCTTTCTCTTAATTTTTAATTGACAATAACTGCACATATTTATGGGGTACAATATGATGTTTGATAAATGTTTACTATGTGGAATGATTAAATCAGGCTAATTAAAAAATCCATCATCTTGAAAAAAATAAGAGGGAGAGAGAGAGTGAGTGAGTGTCCTAGAGATAAGCATTAGCAGATTTTTTTCCCCCACCCTGTTTCTAGGCATGTTTTAACTGGCCTACTTGAAATACTGTTAAGAAGCTTAGGGAGTGCATAATTATTATCTGAGAATTCTATGTTTATATATTGGTTATAGCAAAGACACTTTAAACTTATAAAGAAGGACTCTGAATACCAGATGATTAATATTTCACAAAAACAAAGAATAAATCGAGAAGCAAAGGAATTTATTATCGTTACTAAAATAAAATAACTAATGTGTAAATATGGGAAAGGTCATTGTATTTGGTTCTTGCATTATGCATAAAGAGAGGAGCCTTCTTTTGAAGTGTTTATTATAATGATTTGCCATGGGACTGAGTTATGAAATCATAGCAGATAATTAAAATGCAGTCTCAGATCTGTAGGTATGCACTAATAATCTTAAAACAGCCTAAGACACACCCTTGGCTATTTGTGAACATGCTTTATATTTAGAGAATAAAGGAATTAGCTGTTTGTGCATCATATTCTTAACTGAAAGTATACTTGCTGCAAAACAATTGCCATCTCAATATTCTTTGGTTTCTTCTATGTAGAAAAAGGTTAGTGCACAGGCTTTATCACGGGAGTGTTAATTCGGGCTCTGTAATGGAGCATGGAATGGTGTAGTGATCTCATTAATAAGACTCAGAATCAAAGCCCAGGAATCTACATTCTGGCTTTCTGCCTTCTGATGGGCATTTACTAATCTCCTTGAGCCACTGTTTCTTCATCTTTGAATGGTGGAAACATCACAAAGAAGCTTTTGAGAAATAAAAATAGTAAATCATGAAGATCATAAAAACGAAGTTAAACTTTGTCATTGTAAAGGACTAATGAGAGTGAGGTATTTTCAGGGACTACAGAAATGAAGGTGGTTCTTAGGATCCTTGACAACTTCTATTTGACTTTTGCAGGATCTTTTACATTTTTAAAAGATGTTCATGCCAATGAATGTGGCTTTAGTTTCGGGTTTCTTTTCAGGGGTAAGGGTGCTAGGGATTGAACCTGGGGCCTTATGCATGTGGTTCTACCACTGAACTACATACCCAGCCTCAGTTTTAGGTTTTAATCTGATATTTTCATTAACTTTTTATCTTTTATAGGGTGAGGCAGATTTCCTAAGCATTTTATCATTTACTCTTAATATGATGCAAGAGATTTATGTGCGTTATTTCAAATTTCTTTTTTAAGAAAATTTTTGGCATAATTATCTTTTCTGTTGACTATTTTATTTGGCTCAGTTAAGAGATTGCCACATTACTCAGTAGTCTAAAATTGAGTATCCTGCTTGTATATATGCAACATGTTGTAGGTAATAATTATATTGAAGCTGGCATTAGTCACATAGGAGTGAAAATTACATTTAGAGTATGACTTGAGTTGAAATATCTTCTACATGAAGTGATTATGAGATTTTGTTCTCTTTATAACTTTTGTATCTTGGTTCCACAAATTCAGAGTAAGTGTGTAGTTATTTCTAGGACAGTTAGCTTTAAATATTATTTATTTAGCTATTTATATACCTGGGAAGAGGTAGAGTAGTTTTAGTTAAAAAGTAATTTTCTATATATTTTTTTAACAATATAAGTCTTTACATGTGATTCAAACATAACTAGGTTTTACAATTAAATATCTAGAGAAAATTAAATCCTCAGTTCTGACTTAGCTGTGTAACCTAAGGCAGTTAACTAATCTCTCTGATGCTCAATAGTTTTTCCCATCAACTAAGAAGAGGGATGATAGTACTTAGCCTAGCACAAAGATTTGTGGTGGAGATCAAATAATACTTAGATATTGGGCGAGGAAGAACTGTAAGCTATAAGTTCAATATCGTACATACAGTTTTTCATAGCAATGGGTAAATTTATCACACTGGAAATATCATTAAATGTATTTTAATATGACAGATTTTCTTGTTCTTGAAATGCCTTAAATGAAGGAAAGGCCTCTGATTTCTAGTAGTGTCTTCTATATGTATTCTCAGCGTACCTGTTACCACCATTTGGTTTTTGATCTCTCCTCAATCCTTAAAATTTCAGAGGTTGGGATTTTCTAGTAATACCCTTATCTCTCTCTCCATACCTGTCTCATGAATCATATTCCTCACTGTGGGAAACTGTAACAGTATTTGCCCCATCAATCATGCCAGATGCATTACTTCCTTAACTCCTACCTCCAATTTGGTGTGGTTTACTAAACTCACTACTCCAAGGTTTCCCAAATACCTCTGTAGACAGCCTGTGTTGTAGGCTCTCTCACTTGGACTATTATAATAGCTTCTTCATTTTCCTTCTTCAGTCATCCTCCACCATTCTGTGAGAACCATCTTCCCTACATATTTTTTGGACTTTCTTTGCTCCTGGCTTGTAATTTTTTGAAGACTTCCTGTCCTTTACGAAACAAAGTACAAACTCCATATCACAGCAAGCCGATTTCCTGCTGCTTTCCCATATGCACCTCACACCATGCAGGCAGGCCTGGTGGGACTTCCCCAAATAAAGCTTCAACTCCCGAACTCTGTGCCTGTGTGCATGTCCTCTCCTTGAAATATTTCCTCTTCTTTCCCCCCTACAGGCCTTGGAAAAGGGGGGCCTCAACTAGAGCTTCCTCTCTGGAGGCTCCCTGTGCCTGGGGGCTGTTTGAGGCCTAAGTTCCTCTGTGATTTTCAAGAATTCTTCACATTCTGGGACTAAAGCCTCTGAGGTCCTATTGTGTTCATTTTTCTCCTTCTGCATGAGGTTGAGCTTGTTCTTTTCTGGTCTTTTTCTCTTAAGCAAACCAACAAACAAAAGTCTTTTTCAATGTTGTGGAGAGAATGAATTAGTGGTAACTCAGTTCAGTTTTTCCGTTTCCCATCCCTACCAAAATGACAAGAAGAGGGGAAGGCAAGGATAAACTTGGGAAATGGGCAGAATGTGAAGGACTGGTGGATAATACAGCTGCTATATCTGAAGGAAGACACCCTCTTTGTTTTGAGCTTCAGAGAGATGCTTTTTGACTCATGTTATTTGTGACAAGTCAAGGCCTGTCCTCTCTCTTTTTTGTTCTTAAAGGATATTTGTAGACATTACTGTGCAATGAATAATATAGCACAATGATTTTTTTCTGAGGTTTCAAATTAATAAAGGGCTTGTTTTCCACGTAAGTATTAAAAACTAGTGATTCTAAGGATACTTCCCATTTTTTAACAATAGACTTATCTCTTTAGTGAGAGATCTTTTCATTCAGTTAGATTATTATCTACATAATATAAAAATGTGTTTTGAAGGAAATGTATTTAAATCTTTTTTATTAAAAGTCAATAAAATTAAAATACCAGTTTAGAAGAAGAAAAAAATCTTTTGTTCATGCTAAGTTGTTTGCCTATGATCTATCTATTTTTAAGCCTAAAACAAACCATCTAATAAATTAATAAAACATAAAAGCAGCATTTTTTTTTAAATCAGAGAACCCTAATATACAATGGTGTGATCATGTTCCTCAAGCTCAGGATTCATCCTGACAGGGAGCTAGTGTATCATATTGTCATGGCAACAGGATGTCTTCTTAGGTTTAAATTTGTTTGTGTTGCAGATCTATAACTTTAAAAGCTTATCCAGTGCTTTTACAGAACAATTTGTATTGCTTCTGAGGCTCATGCTGTATGCTAAAAATTCATGGTTATTTTACAAATGGTAATTCTGAGTGTTCTTTACTTTTGTTCTTTCTGTCTACCAAGTGTGCAGTTATCAGACTAAAATTGTTATGCCTGAGTGTTTTGTTCTGTCACTCGTGTTGCTTCAATATAGAACCGTGGGGGTAAAGATTTTCTTCCCTATATTTACAATATGGAGACTCTGGACTTCTCTTTCGGATGTAAATACATAGATTCATTCTTTCACGGAGGCAAACATAAAATGAAAACCACGGAGCTATTTAACCTGCTGAATATTCAGAACTTGATAGGCTTGATATGTTGTTTCACAAAACCAAAACCTTGCAGCAATCTCATTTCTTTTTTGGATGGCAAAGACACTTTTCCTTGTTGAGAGATTCTCTGTAAGCAGTGAAGAAAACAATGATCAATGGTCCTGTTCATTGCCTAGCAGAATGTCCTTGACACCTCTGGAATTGCAGCACAATGCTGACAGCTGGGCTCTCATTTGGAAACAAGGAACAGAGAGAGCCAGGGGAGTGGGAATCACAAAGAGTAGGGAGAGAGGGAGAAGAGTTAGGAAGGAGGGAGGAAAGAAGAGGGAGAAAAAGAATGAGCCAGAAAGAGAGACAAAGGAAGAACGATTTGTTGTTGTCTTTGCCCATTGTTAACCCCTTCGTGATAAAGGGGGAGATTTCCCACATCTCTGTGCATAGTGTTATTCCCTTCAGTGAAGCAAACTGTTTTTGTAAGCTTTCCTGTGAAAAGAGGCACACAGATGAAGGTCATGGGGAGAGAGTGAATGAGGAAGGAAGGCAGCATCCATGAGGGTGTTAACCATGTATTGAGGGGAAAGGCACAGGGAGGTTTTAAATATAATTAAGGTGGAAACTAAGCTCTTCCATGTGCTGTCTTTTCCTATTGTCAGTTATTTGTCTGAGTGTACACAGGCGTGGCTGATGAAAAGACAAGGTGCAAGACATTCAGCAGGTTTTTGAAGTGCTCAGGTGTCTTCTGTTGTTTAAATTTTTTCCCCCTTCTTCTTCCAGGGTACAATGTCAATCACAAGAGTTAAAAATCTTGGGGTTTTGCACACTCATCTATCAGTTTGCCACAAAACATGCTAGCTTTTGTAATGTCTATTTTATTTTTGATCATTTGATTTTTTAAAAATTCAACTTCGGGGTCTACTTGTAATTGGTATTTATAATGGCTTCTGAAATCCTTGGCTATATGCACTATAGGAAAGCAAATGCGTAGTATTGTGTTAGATAAGAACAGAGAAATGACTCCAGGTTGGTCACCAACAATTTGTCCTTAATTTTATTATGGGGAAATTGAGTGAGCTACTAATATCCCCGATGATAGCATAATATGCCCCACCATGGAAAGATAGATAAAATACTTTGACATCACATTATGCCAGATGTTCCAAGGCATTATGTGCTCTAGGTCCTGGGTATAGGATAGACTTTTGTTTTGTTTTAGCTAGTTCAAGCTTGGGACCATTCATAATTATTAAAGACATATCTCTTCTAGTCTGAGAGAATAAAAACTTGCTCTAAACTTCCTACTTGTCCTAAGAAAATCTTTCTTGGTGATGGGACAATTATTTCATATGTTTCTGTTGGTATTATATACCATTTTATTAATTGTGTATCCTTGGAATATGTTTTCCAGAGTCAGAATTTCATCTGCGATGGATTGGAGAAAAGATGCAGTCTTTGTCAAGTGCTGTTGGACCCCTCTCTAGATCTTCTCTGTAGGCCCCACACTTGAACTAAGGGAAGACCAAGATCAAATTCGTGTGAAGGAAAGAGAATCATCACCTAGAAAAGAGACAGTTTCACTTCTTCAAAGACTGTATTCATGTTCAGCCCAGTTGCAGGTAGTTGAATGGTAGACACCCAAAAGACATGTCAAATCCCTGGAAAGATGAGATTAAGGATCTAGAGATGGAGTCATCTTGGATTGTCAGGTGAACCTTAAATCCAGCAACAAGTGTCTGTGTAAGAGAAAGGGAGATTTGAGACACAGACAGAAGAAATGAAGATGATAAACGTGTTGGCAGAGACTGCAGTGATATGGCCCCAAGTCCAAGAATGCTGTTGCCTCCAGAAGAGACTAGGACTAAAGCTGCATAGAGCCTCTAGAGAGAGCCCAGCAGCCTACAACCTTGACTTCACGTTTGGCCTTCATAACTGTGAGCTGATACATTTCTGTTTGATGCCACAAGTTTGTGGAGATTTATTGCAGCAGCCACAGGAAACTAATACACAAAAGATCATGGGACCTCACAAACAAATGCATGTGGTTGCTGCTTCATAACCTGAGCAGAGTCCCAGCAGAGAGGAAAAGAGTGGGACATTGAGGACGCCACTGTAGTGGCCTTGGGTTATTCTTTTTTGCTTCTTCAGACACTCTTCCTTGGCCCTTGTGCTTGGTCCTGCTCCAAATGCACACAGTTTGGCATCAGCGACTTCTCGTTTATAGCCTCCCTTCTACTATCACATCTTTGACTTTGCCATCAATCTCAGATTTTTGTACTAATAAAATAGAATTTCTTCTCCATAAAGTATTGTTTGTGTGTCTTAAAACAATCTGAGTTTTATTTATTTATTTTTTAATGACACATTTTCCAATTTCTAGCCTTTTTCCCCCAGGATAATTCTTAGTTTTACCAGGAACCAATCATAGAGGAATGCCAACCAAGCAGAATAGATAGAAGGTCTGGCAACTCAATGTTCTCTGCTGTTGTTGCTGTTTCCAGTGATCTGTGTACTCCCCCTCTCCCTGGTAATTATCAATGCCTCTGATGACCAGCACCTGCTATCCTCCTAAAATAATTGCAGTCCTATTGAACAATGAGTTTGTTTCTTTCTAGCATTTTTCAGATCAAAAGCTATTAGGAGAGATTCTGATCAGGGAAAAATAGGAGGTTGTGACTTGTCTTAATAGCACCAAATATAATTTCCAAAGCATCTCATGAGAAATAATTGACTTAGAAGAGATGGATTGCTTACTCATGTTTGCTTTCGCATCCAGGGATAGAGATATCACTGTAATTGTAATGGTTTAAGAGGCTAGAAAAGGCTATAAACTATCAGGGCTTCTTTCCTTGTTACCATGTGATTTACAAAAACGGAATGGCAGAGCTTACGCATTAATATATGGCAGCTGATAAAATAACTCGATATTTTTCATTGTGTATATATACCATGGAGCCTGTTGGTCAAAGATGGACAAAAATTTGAGAAGTGAAGATGCTTAAAATATCTGATAATTTCAAAGCTATATTTTTGTTAGTACAACTAGGGACAAATCCCATTTATCACTGACACAATTCTTGTGGAACTGCTCTTTTATGTAATAGTTAGACATTTTATTAATTACCCAAACCTATTCTAAGTAAAGGAAACTATATGATAGTTAAGCTTATGATTTGGGGGTTCAGGTAGATGGATTAAAGCCCTTTCTGTTTACATGTTGTTTGCCACCAGACTTAGTTTTATGCACCTCATTTTATATATTATCAGTAGGATGGCAATGTTACCTACCTCAAGGAATTGTGTAAAATTAAAGGGGGCATTGTATAACAAATACTTAGAAAAGTGGGTTTCACATAATAAGTGTTCAATAAAAATATATTATTGTTATTTTCTGCATCAGACCGCAGGACTGCACAACAGTATTCTCTAGTATAAACTCTGAGAAAGTGAATTAGAGCATGTAATTTGATATGAGTTAAGCATAATCTACCCTGCTTCTAAGATCTTCACTAATTTAGTGAAGTCACACACTCTGAAAAAGGGATTGATTGAGATGCAAAAGAAGAAAGTCTTTTTCTGTGGAGTGACACCTAATTTAAACTCTAATAAATAAAAATAAAGAATGGATTAAAATCACCTTAGAACTCTGATAGCATGAAAGAGGACAAAATCGACAGAGGCCATGAATTTACATGAATTATACTCAAAAGTGTAGATTAAACAGAGGGAACAAGGGAGGGAGAGACCTACAAATCTTGTGGCAGGGATTTATCTTTCCAAGAAAGAAAGTAATATACTAATAGAAAAACACAGAGAAAGGGATCCTTTAAAAAAAATTGATTAAGGAAACAAATTTAGAAATAAAATCAGGGTTCCAAAGTGTTATGGTTTGGATATGAGGTGTCCCCCAAAAGCTCACCTGTAAGAAAATGAAAGAAGGTTTGGAGGAGAAATGATTGGTTTGTAGCCTTGGTGTGATCAGTAAATTAATCCCTGTTGGGTTTAACTGAGTGGTAACTAGAGGCAGGTGGGGTGTGACTGAAGGAGGTGGTTCATTGGAGGTGTGGCTACGGGTATATATTTTGTATTTGGAGAGCAGAATCTCTCTCTGTCTGCTTTCTGATCATTATGCAAGTTGCTTCCCTCTGCCACTTTCTTCTGCCATGTTCTGCCTCACCTCCTGAAGACAGGAGCTGGCCTTCTATGGACTAAGACCCTGAAACTGTGAGTTCCTGAATAAACCTTTTCTCCTCTACAATTCTACTGGTCAGGTCCTTTAGCCACAGCCGTGAAAAAGCTAACTAAAACAGAAATGTGGGCATTTGTCTTCTTAGCAACTCATTGCAGAGAAACTCAGAAGCAAGAATCTCACAAAAGGACAGAGATCAGACACAAAGAGAAATTGGAAGCAGAGATTATGCCTGCATTTTCCATCATTCTACACCAATATCGGGGATCTTGGGGACTTCAGAGAACTGTGATAGTGTTGGATGTAAGCCTCAATTGCTCCCATCTACTAGAATGTGCTTTGTGGTACATCTGAACTGCATTTCCCAGACCTGCCCTCTAACCCTAGGATGAATTTAGAGGGTGCAGACCAACCCAGCTAATATTTGGCCTTGATTGTCTTCAGCTGTTTCTCTGTCACTTTGCCCAATATGGCTGTGCACCTGAGCCTCATTTCCCATTGCTCTGTGAAAATGTTTGTTCAAAGCATCCTCCTCTGGATCAATCAGCTCCCATCAGGGAGTGGAGCTCTTTGAAACAAATGCTCACTAGTTGTGGCATCTTGAGAAGAATGATACAGTGTTGGTGCTGGAGCTCACAGAATGTCAAAGCAGAAGCAATAGAATAGAATCATCCAACTAGACAAAATCCTGGAGGTCTAATCTGAACTCCTCACTTTTCAAATGAGGAAATATAACCATGAAGAAACAGGTGGCTAAAACAACTTCACATTAATAGAGGTAATACAACTCTATATTTCTGTTTTTACTTTATTCTACTCTAGTACAAATACTGATTGTTTAAACAAAATGTGAGGCACTAGAACAATGATGTAAAACAGGGGCCTTTCTCTTTTGCTGAGGCTGGCTTTGAACTCTGGATCCTCCTGCCTCAGCCTCCCGAGCCACTGGGATTATAGGCATGCACCATTGCACCTTTCTAGGGGGCTTATTCTTAGAACTTATCCACCCAGTGGGAATAGTTGTATTAGAAAGCACTAATAATTTTGGTGATAAATGTGAGCCTGTGGTGCTATGTGAGCATGCAGGTGAGTCACCTAAGTCAACCTCGAAGGGGGTTTGTGACTTTTCGTGGATAAGTAGGTACTCTGTGCTTTGCACCCTTTCCCTTTTGGGAATGGATCCTTTGTCTTTTGGGGAAGGAATGGAAGTCTCTTTTGCTGTCATCCTATGCTTTCTTCCCCATTGTGCAGTGCATTGAGTGTGTGAGGGACAGATAACTGAAGATGCGTTCTTTTCACAGTTGCCAGATTGAAAAGACCTGTCCTTCAGGAATTGCACTTATGAGATATCAGAGGAGCCTCTTCTGTACTTTGGGCTAATGTAGCTGAGAGATCCTGGACTTTAAACCAATTCCATAATGAAATAAGAGTTTAGGCTTTTAGGAGAAAGATGACGAGTCTCTTTGACATGTGGGAGGAATACGATCATAGTAGCCAGACAGAAAACAAACACTGGTGATTAATTTTCAAGGCTTTCCCTGTCTGTCTGGGTCTGCTGATCTTTACATCAATACACAAGATCTAATTGCATTTCCATTAAATCTGAACTATCTTGAATGACCTTCTTGGGCAATGAAATTCACCCAAAGTGACTTTCAGGGACATCCAAAGTGAGTTCTGAAGAAACCTCCTCACTTCATCTAGGCCTCTGGGAGCACTTGTTCCTGAGAAGCTCCATCTTGGAAGCCAGCCTCCAGGCGCTGCAGGAGCTGAGGCCACATAGGAGCCACAGCTGACAGGCCTGAGTTCCCTGCCTTCAGCTGGCAGCTCCAGCCACATGGATGTGTCACATGGGACATGCAGACAAGTGGGATCTGTAGATGACTGTAGTCCCAGCGAACATCTGCCTGCAGCTGAATGAGACACACCAATGAACTGCCTAGCTGTACCCAGACAGCCGACAGACAGACCAGGGAGTATAGTAATAACCCATTTTAAGGCTCCAAGTTTAAGGATGGTTTGCCATATAGCAACAGATACCAGAAACATCTTGTTGATTAAGAAGGTGAGGAATAAAGACATTAAGTCACTTCCCAGAATTCACAAAGTAAATCATAGAGCCTAGATTTGAACATTTTCCATCAGTTTATTTCATGCCAGAGTGTTCTTTCTTACCCAATAGATTTTGGTTCTTACTACTGTCAACATTTTAGGCACCTGGCTATGTGACCTTGATCAAGTCTGAATCTTCATCTGTGAAGTGCAAATAATAAGTATACTTAGCTCCTAATTTTCCTGTGTGTGTGTGTGTGTTTGTGTGTGTGTATGTGTGTAGCTAAATGACTTGTCACAAGTTATACAACAACAACAAAAAAGGGGTTGGGCCATAATTGGAACATACAACATTTGAAATCTTAAATTTAAGTTCTTAACCATTGCATAGTACTGAAAAATTATAAAATCTGGTCTCTTATGACATATTTTGATTGTACACTATTGCTTCCTAAAACTCTGTAAGTGCCCAGTGTACACTCACTGTTTCAAGAGTATTTTCATAAACTTCAGCAGCTAGCACTGGGATGAGATTCAGAGAAAGCAGAAGTTCCGACAGCACTGGTTGGTGAATGCTTAAACCATCCATAAAGATGAGAAGGCCAAGTAGTGAAACCCTCATTCTCTTTTTTCATGACTTTTATTGAGATAATTAACATACAATAAGATTCATCTGTTTAAAGCATATAATTTAATAGTTTTTCATAGAAGTATGCAGCTATTCTGATTATCTAATTTCATAATGTCCATCATCTCCAAAGAAGGTCTTTACTTTTCAGCAGTCATTTCCCATTTCCCCTACCTACTAAATGACTTTTTATATATAAAAAACAGAAAAGGAAATATTACCTTCTCTCTTCTCCTTAAAGATATTAATACATTTAAGTTGGAATGCAGGTGGCTTGAATGCACAGATTAAATGCTATTTAATTATCACTGTGTCTGTGGTAGCTACTATACAGCAGTGATACTGAAGGTACATTTGTGATATGCATATACATCCTGTGCCTAGCTGATCTTCTTTAAGGAGACTAATGAACCAGGTTTTCATAATTCTCCAGTATGAAAATATCTGCTGAAATTCTTACTGGAAAAGGAGTTTCTCTCCTGTAGTGTGTACAGGGAACCAGTCAAACCATTGCTGCCCCCCACCCCCCAAGCAACATGTATCCAATTCCCAGAGATAGGAATTTCTTCCTTCACCAATAAAGCCATGTAGGGATGTTGGGATTGGAAACTACAAAGGAGACAGATTTTCTTATATAACAGCTAGAACTGACATGGGTATGAACTAAATTGTGACAACCCTGGCAAAAAAATAAATAAATGTATATATGTGTATATATATACTTACATGCATATATGTGTGTTTGTATGAATGTATGTGTGTATGTGTATATGTGTGTGTGTGTGTGTGTGTGTGTGTGTGTGTGTGTGTGTATGCCTTAAACTCCGGTATGACTTTTTGGAGACAAGACCTCAAAAGAGGTGATTAATGTTAAGTTATAAGAGTAGGGCCCTAATCCAATATGATGGTGTCCTTATAAGGAGATGAGATACCAGGGATGTTGGTACACAGAGGAAGAGCCATGAAGACATATCTAGAAAGTAACTATTAATCAGCCAAGAAGAGAGGCTTCAGGAAATACTAAAACTACCAACACTTTGATCTTGAACTTCCAGTCTCTAAAGCTTTGAAAAAACTCCTAAATTTATATTGACTAAATAACTAGCCCATGATCTTTAGTTATGGTAACCTGAGCAAAACAATATAGTTGTGGTCCTGAGAGAGTGTATTATAGGAATATAGCAGTAATTCTTTCTCTAAAGACCCTTTGAGGAGCCACATTTCTCAATGTCTGAGAGCCTTGGTTAGAAATATTCAGAATGCAACCTCCACCTTTAGTCTGCAGGTAATCTTTGGACTAGACCCTGTGTTTCACATTGAGAAGGTCATAAATTTTCTTCTCTAGAGCTTCTATTTCATATGAGTTAAGTGGAAAATATTTGCAAGCAATGTTAATTATTTAAAACATGTTTTCCATTAAGACATAGTTATATAACATGCATTCTGAGATAAATTTATGAATAGATGTATATGAAATAAACAGGCACAAAAGTGCTTATAATTCCCACTAACTAAAGAGCACCATTTCACAGTTTTATTTTTAACAACAATATCAAAATTTTGGTGATAAAATATGACTTAATATTAAAAAAATAGGCACCAGATAATGTGAATGAAGTATGTTATTCTTGCAAGAGAAATTTTATATAACAATTTTGGAATAATTTCTCTTAATGGTTAATCTTTATGAACACCCATAGTGTACAAGCTTATGTAAATAAAAGTGGAGGCAGTGAGGCCATGGTGTTCGAAGGAGCAAAGTAAAAGAAAGAAACACACCCCTGAGGCAAAGAGATTAGAATGGAATTATGATGAGGAGGAGCTGGGCTTGTATGCTTTTAGCTGTCAGCATTTCAACACTGAATGCATTATTTTTAGGAAAACAATGCAAATTTCAAAAAATGACAAAGCCACTATTTGCCTACAGATCTATAATTCTAAACACTGGCAGGATGGAAAATAATAACTTTGTGTACCATTCCTAATGGTTGTCAACTTTCAGAGTTGCAAAGCGTGCTAAAAATGTTTTTTTTTTACTGAGTTTCTTGCAGTAAAGTTTGGTTAAAGTTGGAAAACATTTCTATGAAATTCTAGTAAAGAAGCCTGCTGAAGTGTGTGGGATTTGAAAATAATGGGGAGATATCAATGTAATTCCCATACAAAGAGAGATCATAAACCCAATTCCCAGGTAAGGAAACAGGGTCTGAGAGTTTCAATGACTTAACGAGGATCACACAGTAACAAAAATAGAGAATTCAACCCAAGCCATATTTAATCTCAAAGCAAGAATGTTTTCCACCATGGCTTGCTGAGACGAATGGGATTCTTATCTATTTTCCTGTCTAGCTTTATGATCAAATTAATCCAAAATCCAACTATCATATTTATAAGTAATAATAAAAAATATGTAGTCCCATAAACATAACAAAATGGCCAGAATATCTCCAGGCTTCTTAGGTGTTATTAGATTGTCAGAGAGTTCTGGAGTAGAAAGTTCTCAGGAGGTAAATTTGCTCCATAATCCGCTAGATTTGGAAGTAGATTAAATAGTTAAACCAAAAGAGAAAAGAAAAGCTTAATGTTCTCTCTTGAATAATAACTGTGTGGTCAATGTAAACCACATACAAAAAAATGTGTAAAGAATGTATCTCTGAATAGTCTTGCACACTGAAAGTGCTTAGCATGTACAGGGGCAGTTGTGGCTGATTTAAATAGATACAACTAACTGGAATCCTAATAAATCCATGCCCACCATTTTCTCTGAATTTCCTCCCAGGGAAATCTGGGACTGTGAATATTATTTTCAGGAGTGGGGGCCCAAACTGTTCAAAATCGTACTTTTCTCTCCATGTTTCTTGATAGCACAGCCTCATATCCCCAGAGAGCTGGTTAAGGGAAAATATTGCAGTTTTTTTCATAAAGAGTAGAACCAGAAAATTCAGAAATTATAACTCTACATAAACACTAAGGTAGATCATCAAACCTTCACAGTTCTTTTACCTAGATCAGTGTTACAAAGTATCATGATTAGTAAAGACAGAGTTATGCCAAGTAATGGGAAAAAAAATGTTGATTTATTCTGTCCAAAGGGAAAGTTCTTGTCCATAATGTAGAAATTATAATCTGGATTCTGCCTGCATAAAACATGGCAGATATGGTAAATTGTCTACTTATAGCTAAATTTCCCTCTTTTCTTTATTAACATATCCAACATTTGTTATGGTTGGCAATGTGCCCAGTTCAAATATTTGCCTCCTAGGGTTGCTTTTTAACTATGGAATTTTATCTGATACAGTTCTGACCATTAAGTTTAAGATGATGCCTTTTGGGTGGGGTTTATGTGAAAAACCATCATTACCTTGATTAAAAGGTTATTTGCACCTATTGCTCTTTTTCTGGGTATAGGACAGTTATACATCAGTCATTAAGATAATGGACCCAACTAAGGATGGCGGGGGAACCAGAAAACAGGTAGGAGTCTGGCATTGTACAATGACTATGCCAATCTTAATTTGTTCTCTGTTCCCTTCCCAAGCTGCTATGATTTGAATACAGTTTGTCACCACCAAAATTCATGTTGCAGTTTAGTCCCCAGTTAAGCAGGGCTTGTAGGGAGAGGTGTTTGAGTCATGGGCTCTGAATCCTCTCTCATGAATAAATTAATATCAGCTCTCCTGAGTGAGTTCTCACTCTTGTAGGACTGGGTTAGTTGCTACTATGTTGGGTTGTTATGAAGCAAGGTCACTCCTTGTATTTTGTCTTTGCTGCAGGCACTCATTCCACTCACACATGCTCTGCCACATGATGCCGTCCACCTTGTTATGAGGCAGCATGGAACTCTCTCCAAGTGGAGCCTCCAATTTTATGGCTACCAAAATTGTGAGTAAAATACAAACATCTTTTATTTATGATTACCAGTCTCAAGTATTCTGTTGGAGATTAATGGACTAAAACAAAGGCTTATTAGTGGATGAGGAAAATATACCTCATTTGTTGAAAGCACATTTTATCTGAAGTTGAACGCAGTCTTCAAGTGGTTCATCTGTGTACACTCAAGAAGTAATTACCATTTTAGTTGATTATTTATTGAACATTTCCCTATTTACTTCCCCCTCTTTTGGTGCTGGGAACTTAATTCAGGGGTGCTTTACCACTAAGTTATATCCCCAGTCCTTTTCATTTTTTTTGTTATTATTATTTTTTAATTTGAGACAGTTTCACTAAGTTACTTAGCTCCTCATTAAATTGATGAGGTTGCTGTCAATTTTGTGATCTTCCTGTCTCAGTCTCCCCAGTTTCTGGGGTTATAGGTGTGTACCACTATGCCAGCTCCTAGTTAGTATTTTTGTCAGTGACTTGGTCATATGAATTAAAGTCCAGTTATCATATTTATAAATAATAAAATTCACAATGGGAAGAAATATCAATGATCAATTATTAATAGTAAAAATGATTACTTATAGTAACAAGGAATACATAAAGAAAGAATAGAGCATATTTGTAGACCATGATGTAAATATGTTATTATTGTGATGCTGGATTTAACAACTAACCATTCCTACAAATCTAGTGAATTAAATATTCCTAAATATCACATGTAGAGGTTGGAAAATAATCTTTTCATCCTCATTTTCATCAAACATTTCCACTACAGTTTTTGTGCATATCTGATCATTACATTCAAAAAAATTGCTAAGAAACTAAACAGCATCAAGACAAAAGTGACAGTGACACAATGAATAAAGGACTAAGAAGTAAGCCTTCCTAGGAAAGGTTAAAATATTGGCATTTAACCTGTAGATGGGTAACATGATTACCATCCTCAAATACATGGAATTCTTTTCTGGTCTGTCACTATGATAGGGTAAAAAAAAGTTGATAACTTTCACAGAGAAATCTCTGTGTGTGTTTTTTTTTTGTGCATGTGTATGTATGTATAATTTATATAGTTTTTATTATTTTTAATTGCTACTAGGAGCCATGCCCTGGGTTAGGTGTTATGGATTGTATCTGGATGTCTCCCTATGTATTGGAAGCATGAATCCCAAAGTATCAAGTTTCAGAGGTGGGGATTTAGGCAATGATTGGAACTCTGACCTAATCAGTGAATTAATCTGTTTACTGGATTCATCTATTGATAGTGGAAAGGACAACCAGGTGGTAATTGTGGGCAAGTGGGTGTGGCAGGAAGAAGTAGGTCAATGGGAGCATGACCTTGGTGACCTTATTTGTCCCTGGCCCCTTCCTCTTGCTAATTCTTGGTTGCCATGAACTGATCAGCTTTCCTCTGCCATGCCATTCCGCCATGTTGTTCTGCCTCAGGCCCAGAGCCATGGAGTTGAGCAACCGTGGACTGAAATTCTGAAACCATGAGCCCAAAATAAACTCTTCCTCCTCTCAGTTGGTCTTGTCTGATATTTTGGTCAAAGTGACAAAATGTGTACTAACATATCTAATGAAGATGAATCTTAGAATTTTATGGAAATCTCCTTACAGTGGATATTCTTCATCTACATATTTTTTTTGTATTCAGTTTAATTGGATATTTTCTATAACATTCTATCTACTCTAACAGTCCATACTTTGCTAAGATCTTATGTAACTTTATAGCATTGTCAGGCTCAGAATGAATTTAGTACAATCCTTACAGTTCAAATTCTGTAAGCTATATAACCAAACAACTTTATAAACATGGCAAGACTCTTAAAATAATCCAAATGACCAAACACTCAAAAGGCCTTCTAATGAAATTATTTGTAATTTACTCATGAGTAAGTAAAATTTCAAACAGAACAAATTACATCCTTATATTATTGTATAAAGGTTATATTTTTGGCAAGGTAACATACTTGTCCTTTAAGTAATTTCATCTTATATTAATAATTGGAGATAGGAATTCTTTGATAAAAATCAAATACTTATTACTAGATGTATTAGATTTAATTACTAAACCTCAGTTTGTTAATCTCTAACACATAAAGATTTTTAAAAAGTAATTATATTAATATAATAGACAATTTTGCATGAAATGGTCAATTAATTTAACTCCAAAATATTTATTTTTAAAAAAGAAGGTTCCAGTAAATTCAAACAAAATTAGCTTTGCTGCTTTTTATACTGCTTGACAAATTGACTAGTCATTTGAGGCAAGTCATTTGTGAATAGCTAAAGCCCATGTATTGTGAAGTTCCATTTCCACTAGTTTCCAATAAATTATAATTTATGTATTCTTAATGTGCTGAGATTCAAATTATGTAGTACAAAATAATTTAGTCCATCAGATTTCTGTGGCTAAAATATTGCCTCCTGAAACTTTAAATATTTAGAAATTAGACTTAGCACTTGTAAAAACTATTTTATTTATCACAGAGAAGGAAATTCATGTTTTGTATATAACCAAAGTTATGCACAGAGAACAATTCAACCCACCTTCTTGTGTACAGTTGAAGTGATTTTTTGCAAATTTATTTGGTTGTTTCTAATACAGCTCTAAGAAATTTCTAAATAATTGACTCAGATTGGTTGTGACTGAAAGGAAAGCGAGGAACCAGAGACTGGCAAACACGAAATGAAAGAGGAGATCAGGCAGAGATATACAAGAGAGTTTATTTGTCAGAACCGACAAATAAAGGCACATCCCTCCATAGTGGAGAGAGGCAAGACAGGCTTGGATTTTGGAGCTTTTATGGGCCAGGCTCAGGGATCAGAGCTGGGCGGGTCCTAATGCCCACAGGTTTAAGGGTGAGGTTGGTATGAGGGAGTGGTCATACACCCAGACCAGAAAGAATGCAGTAGGTGGAGGGTTGGGTTGGTATGAGTGGGAAAATGGCGGCTGTCACTTAAGATGGCTGCCCAGATGCTAAGCAAGGACTTTACAGTGACAATATCTAGAATATCTGATTACTGTTCATTTTCTCCCATCTTTTTGATTTATTGACAATTGCCTAGATAAATGTCAATATAATTGGAATAAGATTCAGCATTCTAATGCTGACTTTAACTGCTAACTTTATTACTAATTGTTTTATTGCATTTCTGTACTGTGGTGCTAGTTTTGCTATACTTCCATTAGCTACATCTAAACAGTAGTAATGTAACAGGGGTTCACTTGATGCTTTGACTATATCCCTTGTTGATTTGAAACTTACATGTTTTTTCCCCCCAACCTTCTTCTCCCTGACTTTCTCTTCCCTCATTTTCTTTTCCCTGATTCTTCTCTTTCCTGATCTCTGTTCCTGCTAATGGCCAGAATCACAGCCTTTGGGACTGGAGTCTCCTGTGCTTCTCCTTTGCTAGCAAAGCAATAAACCGTCTTTTTCCTTTTTCTCAAAACCATGTCCTTGTTATTGGATTGGCAAAAGGACCAACCTTTAGGCAACAGTAGGACATTTAAGAAGGAATGTATCATAAAAACCTCATGTTTAAGCTTTGAACCTTAGCAAAATGAAGTAACTTAGTAAGTCGTTAAAAATGACAACCCTTGCTAATCAGAAAGGAAGTGACTAGTTGTGGAGTAGGAAGTCTGCCCTACCTGGTACTATATTCACCAAAGAGAATTTATATAAGGATGTTTACAAAATTCATGATGAAAAAGGATCCGAATTTAAAAATGCAGTTTATTTTTATATCAAGATGTCAAAAAGCCTTAACAGTCTTTTGGGCTGAATCCAACAAATCAAAAGACTTTAATTATTTCTCCTAACATCATCCCTCTTTCCCTCACAAAAAAAGAAAAAAAAAAGGATAGTGTCATGTTGAAATATGGCTCAGAACAAACAATTGGTCAAAACAAAACCTAAACCAAAATAAAGAGAAAGCGAGAGAGGCGTGAGAGACTGACTTCCAAATTCATATAAGTACAATGTCTTAAACCAGGGTGGGCATGGTTGCTTGCTATTTTCATTGCTTGGTTTCTGACTGGAGTTTTAATTTCCTATGTTTGATTATGTAGTAAATCATATGGTAGCCAGACTTATAGACAGCATTGAAAGCAATAGGCCACGTTCATGTTGTAGAAGAAAAGATTTAGCAAGTCAATAGCAAAAATATTTTCTTCATTCTTTCAGGGATAATAGACTAAACTAACTTTCCAAGTCTTGAAGGGTATAAATAAGATGTTAAAGAAAGTCAGATTTAGAGTTATAAGAGAATTTTGTAACATATATGTCTTGTCCTAAGATAGAATGAGTCACTGAAGAGAATGATCAATAACACATCTTTCAGATATTCAAGAAAAAATTAGTCCGTCATTGGGTAAACATTATCATTTCAGGGATTATATATTAAATAGTTGATAAGGCAAGTGATGAATGAATATCTTTTGTAAGACATTTATTCTGTATATTTTACAAGATTTTTTTCTGGGGATCACTCAGATAATATACATCAAAATATATAATATATATATATATATATATATATATATATATATATATATAATATAATATATGTATATTTGTGTGTGTTTATATATGTATGTATATAATCTGTATATTATAGTTATCTCAAGGGAATATATATTTTGAGGTAGAAGTTTCTTTAGGTCTATAAGTTTAATAAACTTAAATTCCATATTGATATAGAAACAATTGATATAGAAGCAATTTAACATAAACTTAAATTTTAGGAAAAATAAATGAAATCAGAATTTAGTACCTATCAATACTAAATAAGAGGTAATATTCTTATTTATGAAGTTATACAAGAAGTTATGAAGAAAAGTGATGATCAAATATTGTACCTTTCAAAAACCTATATCATTTTAATGAGATATAATAAAATAAAGATAATATATTTTATGGAAAAAACTACTTATGCTGCATAGAGACAGTTAATATCCTTGTTATATAAAGTGTTCACACAACTACAGGATATATTTTGAAATCCTGATATATAATCATGCAAAAGGCAAGGTAGAGAGTTGCATGCTTATCTAGCATTGTGGGGCTCCTGGGTTTGGACCCCAATACAGAAAGAAAGAAGAGAGGGAGGGAGGAGAAGAGAGAAATAAAAGCAAAAAGCAAGCAAATAACAAAACAATTTTCAAAAACAGCAAAACAAATATTAAAAATAATTGCATGGAAATGATTGCTTTCTAGTCATTAAAGAAATAAAAATTATCCATGGGATAATTCTATGTCTGTTAGATTATTATAAAGATGATCATATCCAGATACAGGTAAATTTACTAGAAAAGTTATGTACAGATAGTCAGTTGAAGGAATTGCAGATGGTTATAAATCAAATTGTTAAGCAATTTTATACTGTGATTGTTGGTTTGGTATTAAGGGACAATTCTCCACAGGCCTCTTTCATTTCTATGCATCTTGTGAATAGAAGTGCTGATGGCCTTTGTTCCAGATAATCTTTTCAAGGATATTCTATTATAACAAACAGTCTTAAAAGACAGGGGTAGTGTCTTTTTACTGCTTAGTATAATAAAAACACACTTGTATTAAAAACCATGTCTATTTTCAGGGCAAAAAAAACCCAGTCATGCTTATAAAAAAATTTTATATTATAAAAAATTTGAATTCTTAAACATAAGGTTCTTCCCCTGTAACACAGCCCAATCCCCATGAATCATCTTCCCCTCTTTATGTCATCCTGCAAGATTTGAGGCTTGAGAAACTGATACCAACAAATGATGATATTCTGGCTATTGCTATTTCTGAGTAATAGGCTGTCCTTATCTCTGACCCAGGAGTCTCGTATGTTGTGCCAGCATCCATGAAACAATGGTAGACTAACCTGTTATTTTGTCAATAGAGTAAAACCTATTTTTAACATTTGGCACAGAGAAAATGCAATATGTTTAAAGGGAGCAGGAATTTTAGAATCAGACAAATTGGTATTTGAATTTCATCTCTGCCTCTTTGTAATCTTAGGTAAGTCTTTAAAACCTTTCCAAGTCTCAATTTCCTCATCTCTAGGAGAGAAGATAATAAGGCCTAACTTTTAATGTTTATGAGACTATTAAGAGAAAATGTCATTAATGTGCTAAGAGTTTGCTTGCCACATACAGAAATACAAATAATACATATCTTTGTCTTTACTCTTTTTTCTCCAAATATGTTTCATGTGACTTTAAGAGCAGAATACAAACTCGCAATTTATTAAAGCATTGATTGTGTGTTAGTGTCTGTCTTACCTGATATGATGGTTAGCCAAGATCTGAAGCTGTGCTATCTGGCAAGTGAGGGTATAGCTTCTTTATTTGATCTGTAAAGAGGTTTCTAATTATTAATGAGTCAAGTTCAGATATGTTCTTGTTCAGTGTTAAGACCAGTGGCAGAAGTGTCTGGAGGGCAAAGTAGAAGTGGGCATTTCTACCAGGCAGCAGCTTATTAAATCTACCCTGCTGAGATTGAAGATAAGAAGGAAGAAGGCATTAGCTTGTTTACTCTTTCACCACCTCTGCCTGGAGTTTTTCTTATCTGCTCAGGTCTCTGATGTTACTCCCAAATTTATCTGAGGCCAATTTCTCAGCAAAATGCTCCGAGGCAATTTTCTCTTTCTCTTCTCTCTTACTGGTTCCAAAAGACCTGGATATGATTCAAATGGTTCTTCCATCTGTTTCTTCTCCTAATGCCGTGACCTCAATCCTCTTTCCTTAGGGTTACATCTCCCTTGAACACTAATTATTGCCTGGGACCTGACTCAAGTTTGCTGCCCTCCCTCTGACTTGTGATTGCTCAGTGCCAGATTATCTCTAGAGCAGGGAGCTCATCCTAGTTCTGTTCTGATATTTCCTAGGAGACCTTTTGCATCTCCATCTGGGTCTTGTTTACTCTCATGTTCCTTGTGGTCACAGGCCAGTTTAGACTAAGAAGTATAATTTTTGGGAAAAAATGTAAAAAAAAAAATTAATCTACAGGACAGTAATTCAATTATGGTGTATGCACCTATTGGTGAATGTTGATGTTATTTCTTCTTTTGTCATTACAGTAAAATGTTGCAGTGAATAATAATAAGAATTGTATACTTGTGTGTAAATGGTCAGAATGAATTCGAATGGGAATTGATGATTGAGCAGTAAATGCACTGCCCCTTTAAGAATCCTATAGACTGCCTCTTTGAGGTTGCACCATGTACTCTCACTAGCAATATATTATGGGAATATTTCCTCAAAAACTTGCTAACAGAAATTTTTGTGAATTTTATATCTTTTACTTAAGAGGTTAAAAAATTGATCTCTATATAGTCTTTAGTTTGCTAATCTTTTATTTCGATTGTGCTAGCATGTATTTAAGAGAAGTTTTCCCCCTTCAGCTTATAAATACTATATTCTTTGCCTATGATTTCACTATGTCTTGGTTTTTTTAAACCTCTTAATTTCTAGGAGCTTCTTATGTCTACTTTCAGTGATATGTCCGACTTGAAAGTGTTTTTTGTAATTTGTTTTTTCTCATCATTTATTTAATCATGAAAAAGCTTTACATAACTATGTATCTTTACCTATATCTGCATATGAAGCTTCCTTTATAAAATTTAAATGCCTAATTTAGTGTCATAAAAGTCATTGAATGGATTATAATTTAGAAGGCCTTCTCTACTCCAAGCCTGTATGTATGTGCCCATATTTTCTTCTAATATCTAATGGTTTTGTTTCCTCTTCTAAACTTCCTTTACTACATCTCCATTGTCCTGTAACAATGTGACATTTCCTTCCTACTGAGTTTGAGTTCTCAGTAAGAAAAGTGTTAATTCACACTATGGGATAAAAACACAATATGATGCATTCGAGTTCAAGAATTTATTATTTTACTTAATTCTTGACAGTAGGAAAATAAGAAAGACTCCAATGTGATCCAAAAATGGAAAAAAAATATGGTTTCTGTCTGATAAGTCTGAAGAATCTGAAGGAAAATAAGGCCATCTTCACAGTAGATTGCTTGACTGCCTTCCCTGGTTTCCTAGAATTAGCCATTTTTAGTAAAAGTCACGGTAGTTATTTTCAGACAAAGAAAGACTATTCATGTGTACCTCAGGAAGTAGAAGAGATTGGTTGATGGTATAACTTCGCTACCAGGAATCTTCCCTAATTAGCTGTGATGCTTGGAGAAGATACCTCTCAGCCTGTTTTCTCATAGGCAAACTATGGAAATAATTACTTTTTATAGAGATGAGAATATTAAATGAGATACAGTGCTACACACAGTGTCTGGCACATAGTGAAATTCAATATATAGCATCGGTTAGTAACTGAAGGTTGATTTTATTTTAGATGACTTCTTAGTTTTTTTTTAAAGATTAAAATACTGTTAGGAACATACACATTTATGTAAACCAAAAACAAAGGCGGCATTTATGGATAGTATGGAGTTTTCCAACATACTGTCTCATTTCAACGTTTTGAAAATGGTACCTTTGGTCTAGAAAATGAGGCCCTATTGATAATCATCTCCAAAGCATTTGGAGAATAAACTTGCAAGAACTCAGGGCTAATGATAGTAATTTGGTTAGTTCAATATTTTTTTAGTGCAATCTACAGCAAAATACATAAAATCAAGTAATTCATTCTGAAAAAGGCCCCAGTGTGTCAGTCCCATGCATTTTAAACGTACATCAAGCTTCTCGGAGACAGCTTATGATAGATGTTCAGCATGTGGTGTCGCATTTTTAGACACCTTATGAGGGCTCCTTATTTTGTCTCTTCATAGTTGCACTTCCAAAGCTACAGGCTTTGCTGTTTCAAAATCCTGTGGTATCTTTTTACGGTAAAATGCCATTGTCACTTGGTGAATGCACATTAAATGCCATTGTCACTTGGTGAATGCACAAAGAAATGTGCAAATCAGCCAGAGTTCTTTTTGAAGCTGTGTTTTGGCTAAATTATCCTTACTTAATGAATAGTTACAAAACAAAAAGCCTGGGTGATAATCATTATCCCACTTTTGTCCTTGCTACCTTGGCAAAACTTGGGGGGGGGGCAATTGAAAACAATCAATTGTTCTTATCTCTGAATAGTAAAACATTTTAATTACTGTGGCTTCTGGAATTTGGTTTTGTTGAAGCTACTGTTGGAGAACCAGAACTACAGAAATACAAGTGGGCTAGTATGAAAATGAATTCATAAGTACACAACTAGGTAACACCTTGTACAGAGGGTGAAGTCTTGTTTTCTGTTGATGGACTATTTATTTCAGGAGTGGTATTGGAATATGAAAAAGCAATTAAAATAACATTGCTAAACATGCCTATTTGGTCAATATAAAGAGGTGGTCAATAATTAGTGTTGGGGAACAGGCAGATGAGGATGGTGGGAACATGAGATTAAGAGAATAATTCTATAAAATGGGCCCACTATGCTGACCCCCACATACTTTTATTTCCAAGAAACAATTTACCTACAGCCTTGCCTGGCCTAAGTGGACAGGATATGTCACATTCCTCAGCAAATTAACTGTTTATTGCTGAAGAAATACAGGCCTGAAATAATGTCGATGGGAGGAACCCAGGAGACTTGTGACTGGATCCTGAAACTCTGGGAGATAAGGATAGTTTCTCCTCACCATAGAATCTGTAAGAATGTATGGTTAAGAATCTAATTAGAGCTGGGCTTGGTGGTGGCGCACACCTGTAATCCCAGAGGCTCAGGAGGATCTGGAGTTCAAAGCCAGCCTCAGCAAAAGCGAGGTGCTAAGCAACTCAGTGAGACCCTGTCTCTAAATAAAATACAAAATAGGGCTGGGGATTGGCTCAGCAGTTGGGTGCCCCTGAGTTCAATCCTCAGTACCCGTCGCTTCCAAAAAAGAATCCAATTAGAACTGGTCAGCATAGGCCAAGGTGACCTAGAGTTGCCATGACAATGGAGACTTGAAAGTCTGATGTCATCAGAAGTGAACCTGAGTGGGACTCTCGGGAAACTTCTGTGGGATCCCCATAAAACTAGAGTGCAGGAGAGGCACATTGGCCCTATCTCCTCTGAAAGGTCTCTCTCTCTCTCTCTCTCTCTCTCTCTCTCTCTCTCTCTCCCTCTCCCTCTCCCTCTCCCTCTTCCTTTTCCCTTTTTTATCCCTTTAATACACTTATACCTGTTACTCTAAGCAACATGTCTGAACTCTTTCTGATTTGATAGCAAGAATCCGGGTTTAAAGGGCATATCTTCACACTGCCTCAATTTCTCGGAAGACCCCAGCTCTGTAGCAATTGTAATGAAGTATTCTGCTTTAACATTTATAAGTTGAGTGAAATTGAGGAAATTAAATGCAGTGAACATCAGTTTCCTCATATCTGCATCATGCGGATGGTTGTACCAACCCAAAAGGATGATCATAAAGGATAAAATGTGCTGTTAAAATAGTGTCTAGTCTATAGAAAGCAAAAATCCTGATTATTAGCATACAAATGAAAAAGGATGGTATGCTTTTTTTATTGGTACAGGTCTACACTCTATGCTTCTCTTTAAAAAATTGTTCTTTTTAGATATACATGTAAGTACAGTGTATTTTAACATATTATACATACATGGAGTATAAAGTATTCTAATTAGGATCCCATTCTTGTGGTTGTACATGATGTGAAATTTCACTGGTTGTGTATTCATATAGGAACATAGGAAATTTGTGTCTGATTCATTCTACTGTCTTTACTATTCCCATCCCCCCTTTTCATTTCCTTTTGTCTAATCCAATGAACTTCTAGCCTTTCCCCCCATTCCTCTTTATGTGTGTTTTCATATGAATTTTAGATATGGAGCATATTACCACTTTTATATAGTGATCACATAGTTGATCTATCAAAATGACCTAAAGAACCTATGTAAAATCATATTTTTTTTGTTCTGAAATTTGGTTAAAAATCTGTTCAGAGTTTCAAGATTACAAAGGGCAAATTAAGATTTAGTTCTGCAAGTATAGGAGTATACATATATTTTTTTGAAACTAAAAAATTTGTGTACTTTTTTTCTTGCAAATATGTGTTGTATCTATCATGTTTACTGAAAATGTATGATCCACTTTTTTCAAAACTGAAAAGCTGTGGAATCAAGTAATGCTCCCTCTTGCTTTCTGTGATGAATTTGGGGGCTACATTATCCAATGAGATTTCTGTTATGACTATCTACATTTAAACATAAGTTAAAATTTAATTATAGTATTGATCTAAGATGGATTCATTTATTAAGATTATGCTAGACTTTCATTCCCTCAGTTTCACTAGCCACATCTCAAATGCGTGCCAGAATTGGAAGGTGGTAATTGTGGGACCACACAGATATATTACATTTCCATCACTACAGGAAGTTCTGTCAGCTGGTGTTATAGAATCATAGGAGCTATCTTTACAGAAAGAGTAATATGCTCTGACCCTCTGTGGCCTAGACTTTTTCTTTTTCTTTTTTTTTTTTAATAATTAGACCTTCTTCACACTTAATTTAAGGTTTGAAAGAACTTCTAGCCTTCTCGTACATTAACATCAAACTGATTGGCATGTGGCATGATGTGGATACCTTAGGCTAGTAATCCTTCACTTTGGCTGCACATCAGAATTAGTGAGATTTTAAAATTGAGGTATCTAGGCCACATGCTACATCATGGACTAATTAAAAATCTCTAAGAAACTGTAAGTAGGCATCAGTGTTCTTAATGTCTTCCTCCTGGTCTCAACATGGCAAAACTTGTGAACAGTGGCTCTTACCATGCAGTCTACGGATCTGGTTTTACAATATCTCACTTTTCTCATCACATGGTTATTTTATATTGTAAGGGCACACAGCTCTTTCCACACATTGCATGGTTTACTCTTCTTCTGTAATACAATATTCCCTACTGTTAATTCTATATGCATGTGTAACATTATTTCCTCACAAAGTGAAAAATTTTTTTTCATTCTTATTTTCATTTCAAATCAGAAGTCTTCTTGTCCTGACCTTTTCTGAAGTCTCACTGATTTTTCATTTTGAAGGTGATAGTGAACACAAACTCATAAAACACCTCCAAACCAACAACAAACAGGAAAATAATGCCAAAAAAAAAGAAAAAGAAAATTAAGGTGGAGAAAAATAAAATGACCTTATACAAATCTTCCAAATACCTGTACAGGTGGTAGTTAAGTTACTTTTGCCTTTGAGCTCAGCTTGTTTATATGCACAAAACTTTTTGATTTAAAAGTTTATAAATGTAGGAGTTTCTGAACTGACTTCCTTCCAACAAAAATGATTTTCTAGGAACAAGTTTAAAACTACCTGATTATTTTGGGAAAGCTCATGGTGCAAAAAAGGGTTTATATTAAGAACTTTAGGCAAATGCTAACATTTTCTTAAAATAACAGGTGAGGAAAATCTGTGGATGGTGATAATTGAGAAATACAATTTGTTAAATAACATTTTAAGCTCAGTGTCGACTGAAATTTTCATTTACCAAAATAATCCAATATAACATATAATGCTAGATGATCCCCAATATCTTCTCTCCCTTTTTTGCATAGTAATAACACTTTTAGTTGAACACATTAAGATATTTAAAGAGGGAAAGGGAGGGAAACAAATAAAAACAATATATTTAAAGGACCAAATAAACATATTGGGAGAGGGAGAGGGAGAGAGGGAGAATACCACATCATTATGTACATATTTAGTTTGAATATTGGTTCTGCTCAGTGGCAGAGGGCAAAGATAATAGTGGCTTGATCAAAAGGGATTTTTCTCTTTCATGTGAACATCTAGGTATTTGGTCTATGCTAGCATGCTAATTCCATAATTATCAAATATCTAAGGGCTTTCTATTTTGTTGCTCTTTCTTCTTCAACAAGTTTCCATTTCATGGTACACTATGGCTTTTGATGGTCAAAGGAAAGGAAAATAGAAATAGAAATAGAAAACAGATGGCTCATTTCATTCCTTTCTGGCCATGGTTTGGACATTAAACATGAAAACCTTATTCATATTTAATTGGTCAGAACCTAATCACTATGTCAAACCTTTTAGGTTTTAGGAGAAGTTAGAAAATCTTAAATGGAAGTCTTAAGTTGTATATCTCTGTGCTCAACCTAAAATCTTATGGCTGTGTAAGAAGAAACGAAAGGATTTAAGAGGGGAAATATTAGTCTGTACAATAAGGCATTCAAATACATAGGCACATATTCTTCCCTCTAGAGTAAGCATCCTCTCCTTCTTGAACCAGACAACCACTCACCATTCTTAGCTCAAAATGCAGTATTTCTGGAGAATGCACATTTGTCTTTTTCAGAACTCAAACTGTAGTTTAAAATAAGTAAAAATCCCTGGCTTTTTGTTAGGAATAACCCATATACATTAGATAGAAAAAAGAAGACATTAAATCTTTCTTCTTAAGCATCTTCTAAAAATACTGTTCTGCTTGAGTTGTCATTTTGTATCTTTCATAAGTAAACAAAAGTTATAAGGCATGGCACTGAGACATCAGTAAAGGTTGAATTGTCAAATCCTATTCACAAATCTAGATAATTGACCCAATATTAAACTTTACTATGAATTCAAATGAAACAGGTAAGATATAAATTCTGAGATGAAAAACATGGTCTTTCCTTACAGTACATCCTTGATATAATATATATAATTTATATCAGATATAATATATCAAGTGTCTAAGCAATACCTATAGGGCATTGATGACACATTGAGAGCCATTATGGCCATAGAACTCATTTTATACAATGTTAATTATATAGCTAATATTACATTTTGTAGTGGGCCATGCTTCATTTATCCATAAAGTCCACATTTATTTAATATTAGCAATCTAACCAGATAGATTATTTTAAAAGCATCCAGAGATGCCTTTCCACTGGTAATTATCACTAAGATCTTTTTTTATTAGAGATTAAGTTAGTTCATTATCCCTAAATAAAGACATCTTATCTTGGGGAAAACATAAAAGAACAACTCTAAATGTAGAATAGTTTTCAGCTTGGTTCAGTCTTTGACATCAAGAATCCAAACTCTTTCCCTCTTTCAGCTCTACATTTCATTGTACTAGCTTTCATCTTTAGGTTTGTTTCCTTATGGTCAAAATATGACTACCATAGCTTCAAAAATATTTTTCCAAAGGATGAAAATCTTGGGCTGCGTATATAGCTCGGTCGGCAAAGTATTTGCTTCGAATGTACAAGGCCCTGGGTTCAATGGCCAGCACCAAAAAAAAAAAAATAAATAAATAAATAAAAAGATGAAAATCTTTCTTAGAAGTCTACCAGCAAACTTAACCTTGAGTCCCATCAATGAATGTTGAGTCATATGGCTATATTCTATTTAGGAGATAATGAGTGCCTATCTGATATTTTTAGACTCTGGAGTGTAATATGGGATCTATTAGCAAAGAAGAATAGGGTAGAGGAGGAAGTTGGTATTGTTTAAGCAACTGAGACTCTTTTTCCTACCTTATACATTGCATTTATATTCATTTGGTACACATATAAAGAGCAAAACCATTTTTGTTTCTATAACTATGTATGTACAAGTTCTTCCTTTTTTTTTTTTGCCCAGGGCAAATCTCTTACACTGCTTTAATAAAATTTAATTGTTAAAATGGCATTGACTAGGAAATATTGAAGGTTACACATGAGAAATAACTGACAGAATCAACTCAAGAGACCCCTTACACCAATTGACTGAATTTTTCCTCGAAGCAGAACAATGAGGCAAATTCCAAGGACGATCCAGAGGAATTTTTGTAATAGTGCTATTCCTTCATTTCTATTGATTTTCATCACCACTATGATAAGGTCTCTCACTTAAAAATCATACCTATATAATATATGTGAGTCCACAAACATTATATAAGAAGTGAACAAAGTCTAAATGAAGTTATTTTCTTTACTCACGCTGAAAATACTTTAAAAGTCACAAAATTGTTGTGTTTAGATAATGATACATGTATTTTAATAGGACATATAGAAAACTTCATTGAAACTATATTTTTAAAACAATTTTAACACTTGCCTTTCTTTTCCACTAGTGTTTATAGCACCTCCTCCTAAGAACAAGTAAAAGTTCATTATACTCTGTGATGTTTGCCTGTATTAAAAGAAAAACTTCATGATTCTTGCTAATTGATAAGTGAGGATATACAGTACTGGTTGATGGGCAGTGTGTCTGTTATGGGAGGAGAGAAAGCATAATGACTTACTGACTTGGGAACATTGAAGTAAAGATAGCAGTTGTTTAAAATACTAGGGTGTCACGAGGAATCATGCAGAAATGGCTTGGCAAGGCAAACTTTACTTTTGCAGAGGGGCGTGCTTAGATCAGTCTGGCAAGCAAGCATACTTGAATGGTTAATTCGCCTGCTTTTATCCCTAACACCGGACTGCCCCTTGTTCCATTAGGAGGAGCTTGGGATTATAATCTAAGTGATCGGTGTATTGGGTTATTTAAATAATCATACCTTTAGTTGTTTCCAATTCCCTTTGTTTTCTTGTGTTGGGAAAGTCTTCTTGGGGTGAAGGCATTCTGACATATATGTAGCTCTTTTGTTTTTTACCTAAGGTACTAATTTTTAGCAGAGAGCTTTCTATCTCTGTTGGTTGGGTGGACCCCTCCCCCAGCTCCTGTTTGTCAAGGGGCTCTTTGGATCTGCCACATCCATAGGCTGTGGTGCTATTGTATAATTTTCCATTCTGCTCCATTTCCCCTCTGGCTGCCTTTCTTACATGACAATTTAATATTTAAGGCTAAATGCTATATTCTGAAAAGGAACCACTGGACTTTCTATTTCTCACATAGTTAAGATTAGGTGAGCAAATAGAAGAAACCAGCATTGGATTTGGGAAAGGATAAGTGAAGGAGGATTTAGGAATAGAATTTACTGGTGAGACAAATATTGAGATACTGAGTTTGTGGGATATAGAATTACAAGGAGGAAGAATTAAACTATGGACTAAATCTGTCTTATCTCTCCAGCTTCCTTTCATGTGTTCATCCTTTTAGTCTTTAAATACCTACAGCACTTTGATCATGTGTGTTGGATTATCTGAGGCTCCTTTAAACGACATACCTAGCTCACTGCATGGGGAGGGAGATCAGTGCTCTTTATGTAGTGAGCTTCAAGGTGAGAGACTGCCTTAGTCCTGAGATGCTTTTTACATTACAAATGTGATCATGCCACCTATTTCCTTCTAAGACTTTGGTGGTTCTCTATACGTCTTAGAATAAAAATAAAAATTCAGAAAAGACCTATAGGGATATGCACTACCTGACTCCAACCTGACTCCCCAACCTATGAGTTCCTTCCTGTCTCTCACCCTTCTCTCTTTTACTTTGTGTTTTGCCTCATTAGCTTCTTTTCCTTTCTCCAATACTTAATCCAAGATCTTTATGCCTGCTCTCTCTCTCTCTCTCTCTCTCTTTTTTTTTCAGTACCAGAAATTGAACCCAGGGGATTTAACCACTGATCCACATCCCCTTAGTGAGACAGTGTCTCACTAAGTCGCTTAGGCCTCTCTAAATTGTTGCGGCAACCTTGAACTTTTGATCCTCCTGCCTCAGCCTCCCAAACCACTGGGATAACAGGCATGCATCACCACACCTGCCCTTTCTTATCTTCATTTTAGCCTGTTGTATACCTCCTTTAGTTATCTGCTCAAATTTCACTTTTTCCCTTTTACCAACACTTATCAGAACTGACGCTTACATGTTTATAACTTATTGATCTCTCTATCAGTTAGAACCAGGGCTGAATCCCTTTCTAAAAGTCACAAAAACCTCAAAATGTCTAACAAACAATAGGAAAAAATTCAGTTAAAGCTTTCGCAAGTGGCAGAGTATTTTTGGAGAGCATTCATTCTAAATAATGAATTCTTAGTGGAGATGGGATAAAGCAACACCTCTCCAAAGGGGCACATCTGAGTTTTAGGGTGTGGGGTCACCCCGAGCTGTTGCATATTCTAATACACTTTCCCCAGAGATGTGACCCTATTGTGGGTAAGCTATTATCTTCCAATGATGAAGATATGTGCCTCCTGTGGAAAGTAGAAAATATCTGGTATCTTCTTTCTCTTCTCTAGTCTCAGCTTCCCATTACACTAAAGAAAACAGAAGCAATCAGGAAAAATTCTATCACATCCATCATTATATATCTGCACCTTAAGTCATATGCCCAGCAATCCCTGCTGTTAGTACATATATAATACTCCTGCTCTTAGCTAAGAATTCTCTTGCTTGTTCACTTGATTGAATCCTCTCTTACTTAAAAACATTTAACCATTAATTTCCCTCTCTCTATCTAGAATTTTTCTTGTTTTCTACTTTTATGGCTTAACCCAATACATATAAAATACTCTGTGATATAAACCAAGCTAAAAAAATCAAAACAAAACAAAACCAAAACTTCCTTGAGCTGACACTTATTTCCAGATACCCCAGTTCTCTGCTCACCTGTATAACAAAACCCTTTGAAATGTTGGACTATATTCTCTCTCTCTCCCATTTCTCTCCTTCCATTTTCCTTTGAATATTCTCCAATTCATTTTCATCCATGTAACTCTACTAAAGCAGATATTATCCATGTCACCAAAGATTTTCAAATTGCTAAATCAAGTCAGTTTGCAGACCTCATCTTATTAAAACCATCAACAGCATTTGACACAACTAATCACTCCTTCTCAAAACAAATTTCCCATAGCTTCCAAAGCACTGCGTATAGCTCCCCTCTCTTCTCACCGACTCCTGTTTCTGAGTTGGTTTTATTGGCTTCTCCTCATTACCCTCATCTCTCAGTGCTGCCGTGTCACAGAGCTCAGCCATCACACCTGTTCTCTAGCCCATTCTAAAAGATCTCATGCAATCTCAGGACCTTAACCACCATCTGAAGAACAACAAAGATTCCCAAATCTGTAGTCAGGAACAGTTTCATATACCCTATTTTCTTTTTCAGCGTCTGTTTCTAGATGTCTAACAGTTCAGATTTAATGATCAAAAAACCAAACTGCTGATATTCTCCTCTTTTTCCTCAGTCTACTTCTATCAAAGATCTCTTTAAATTCAAGCCATTTTATGTCACTTCTCTGCTTTCTGGTCTCACTTGGAGTACAATCCAAAATATGGCCTACTGATACTCACATCCATCGTTTACCCCTTTTATCATTCCTAGCTCTGTATCCCACCCCTGGGTTTAACTGTTTCCATAGAGCTTGCCTTCGCCTATTTGGTGTCCATTAATCACATGGATCAATTAAGGGCCAAAGCTGTTTACATTTCTCCTGTGATCGACTTCCATGGCATGTGAAAATCACCTTAAAGACCCTCCAACCAATCCTGGAGTCCATCCCCTAACTACTGCCTTATCCAACTCTCACATTCTAAGTTAATATTGCTATTGTCCTAAATCAACTCAGGACCAGAGAATGAAGGACGGCTCCATACCCCAAAGCCCACCAGAATTCTTCAAATTAGCCAGTGCTAAACTGTTTACCCTGTCCTGCTTTGTCTTTATTGTGGAAATCATAATAAAGTCTGTGGCTAATACCCCTTGCCCTATTTTCTGCTACTTGACCAGACCTGGTGCTTCTGTTACCAGAGTTCTAGTCCAGAGATCAAACTCTGGGGATCCCACCAACTTCTTAGTCATCCCACCAACCAAACAGAAAAAAATGATGGTGAAATCAGGAAAGGAACTTTAATCAATATGGCCACATTGGGAAGGCAAGATGAGATCAAGTATCTTAGCCCTGTCTGTGGGGCACTGACATTAGTTCTAAGTTCAAATAAAGGAAGAATTGGGGTAGGGTACAAGAGGTATGAATAATTAAGCAGTCTTGTTCAAACTGGTCTTGTTGATTATCATCTCAGTTCCAATTCAGCAAGGTGACTTCTTAGAAGTCCTTATCACTTGAGGGCCAGTCTCCATTTGATGCACAGGATGTTTGTCTATCAGATCTGTGACCTGGTTCCAAAGAGATGATTGCTCCCTCTTTGAGGAATAGTCTCATTGTGGGATGATCTATTTCTGAGGCTCTGCTGTTTCTGGAAAGTGTAGGGCAGTGAATAGGGACTTTGAGGGGCTCTTCTTTCGGAAGGATGTTGTAAAAGCCAGCAGTTGAATGTCCCTGCAAATTCTGAAAATACTTTAATTAGTCTTTCCTTGGCATCCTCAGTATTGAAGGGGGGAAAAGTAAGTAATAGGGCTAAAAAAACCCAGGTATTACCAGTTTTTAGAGGAATGCTCCTTAAATGATTAACATGCCTATGTGCAGAGCTGAGCAGGAATAAAAAATTAAGGCAGAGCCAGGCACCACGACTCACTCCTGTAATCCCAGTGGCTTGGGAGGCTAAGGCAGGAGGAGCACAAGTTCAAAGTCAGCCTCAGCAAAAATGAGCAAAAGTAAGCAACTCAGTGAGACCCTTTCTCTAAGTAAAATACAAAAAAGAAGGCAGAGATTCTAGGGTTAATCCTGATTTTAGTTACCCATTGGGCACTGCAGGCCAAAGTGAAAAGACAGTATTTTTAGCTTGTAATTCTTTGCTACGTTTATGGCCCTGGGTAGTGACAGATTGACACACATCCTTCTTTTAGTGACTGCATTTTATTTTATTTGTTTTTGCAGTACTGAGGATAGAACTCTGGGCTAAGAAGCAATCTACCACTGACCTACATTCACAGGTCTTCTCTTACCAACTGTGCGTTTTATCACTTGGTATCATTATAAGTTAAGATCTCAGTACAAATCACACTGTCCCTCGTGGACTCTCCTTTACCCCTTCTCCTTAATGCTCCTCAGAAAATCCAAACATGCTTCCTTCTCGGAGCCTTTGTTTCACCCTTTCCTTGGTCTGGAATTCTCTTTCCCTCCATTATCATTCAATTCATTCCTTCCTTTCCTTCAGGACTTGCTCAAATGTCATTTTTCAAACAAGGCCTTTGCTGACTGCCCTTTAACAATAAAGCTTTCCTATCATTTTCCCCAATACTCTGTTCCCTTTACTGTTTTCCCATAAAACTTATCAACACTTGGAATATTTTCTCCACGAGGAAAAGGGAATCATTCACAATGTATATTCAGGAACTACACTAGCATTTGGAATCAAATTAGCATTCAGGAGATATTTACTTGTTGAATGAATGAAAGAATAGCTATGGCTCCTCCCAGGTTGGTGCAGGCATAGTATATAAGATGATTGAAACGGAATGTCAACCCTTGTCTTTTTGTATTCATATGCAACAATTCCAAGACCCTGCCTGCATCACTGGTTAGGCTTCAAATCTGATTTGGGAAGGGCTGATTACATCTAAATATAAAAGAAAAAATTGGTTTATAGATAAATATTGACTTATAGATAATATATGATTCCCATTTTAAAGGAATAATTACAGGCAACAATGAAGAACACAAAAGGGAGACAAGAGCTGTCCTAGGACAATGCTGGTCTGCCTCATGGTGGACCTCATGAACTCAGGACTAGAAGCTAACAAACATTCAATTTGTTACAATGCCTTGAACCATGGTATTGAATCAAACTGTTCAGAAATAGCATATACAATGAAAACGAAGGTCCAAACTCCTGGTACTACATAATTTATTGAGGTCTTCTTTCTTATCAACAGTGCCTACATCTCTGTCATATGGAGAAATATAAACTATTCTATTTCCTCTGAAATATTTATACACTGATACACACATACCTACACATATTCTTTCTAGATGGTAGAAAATTGATGTGATTTCTTCAATGTTTCACCCATGTATTACATTTAAGTTCTGAATGATTCTTCCTCCTTTTTTTTCATGTTAGAAACCTTTTCCAGTTGACCTCTAAGGATAAATTTTCATATATTATTTATAACCATATATTTTATATATGAACATTGAGTGGTTCCATAAAATAACATGCAGGTAGGCTTTTTCATGGCTGTGGTGTTCAGTTGTTTCTCAGCTGGGTCACTAACATCTAAAACAAAGGCAAATGAATGCCACTGGGCCATTCCGTTCTGTATTTTATGTTGTATGCAGATTATAATTTTTTTGAACTTGACCTTTAAAAAGAAGAAGAAAGAAAAACATTAGCTGGACTGATGTGATGGGGCATATGTGTAATTCTAGCAACAGGAGAGGCTGAGGCAGGAGGACCCCAAATTCAAGGTTAGCCTGGATAACTTAGTGAGACCCCCATCTCCAAATTTAAAAATAAATCAATTAATTAAATTAAATAAAAATGACTGACGATGTAGCTCAGAGGTAGAACACTCCTGGGTAAATCTCTAGTACTGAAAAACAAAATAGAAAAGCCACTCGTTTAGTACTTGTATGGTTTTAGACATTGTTAAGTACCACTCTATGGCAGGAAAAATGAAAAAGCTATGCCATAGTTGAGATGATTTTTAGTGATTTGAAATTATTTTATTTAGAAATGCAGATATAAGTGTAAGCACAAAAAGCCTGATTAACTGAAGAGATTAAACAGCAAATTGTCGCAACAGTTGATATCAGCCCTTATAGCACCTTGGCCTAGCCCTTTGTGTCTTCCCCTCTTTTGTCTTTCTAATTCTGCTTTCATTTCCTACTTCAGAGATTGTTTGATTGTCCTACTAACAGTGTCTATGCTGTTTCCCTTCTGGCTTATCTGTAATAACAGTTGCTAGAAGAATCTTTTGACATTATTGTAATGAGCATATGCTCAGGGTTCTAGGTACAGTGATTTGACTTACAAATTTTTGACTCTATGATGGTGCAAATGTGATATACACTCAGTTGAAACCCTACTTCAAATTTGGAATTTTGACTTTTTGCTGGGCTAGCAATATGTGCTAGGATATTTTAGTGATCCTAGGCAGGGACACTGAGTCACAGCTCCCAGTCAGCTGTCAATCAAGAGAGTCTACAGCCAAAACTTGACAATAAATTGTGTTGCCAAGGTAAAATGTTCAATTGGTTAAATGCATTCTCAATTTATCATAATTTCAACTTATTATGGGTTTATTGGGTTCTCACTCCATCTAAGCCAAGGAGCATTTGTATGACTCCACCAAAAAATTCTTTGATGGTATAATGTTCTCTACCATGGAATTTAAAACCCTTCTGATTTCACCTCCCTGGACTTTCACCTCTTGCCACTGTTCTTCCTCTATGGTACTCTGTCCTCAAACTATGATATCATGGTTCTTCCTCGATGATGGCAACTCTTTCTAAACTTCTGTTTTGTTCATTCTATTTTCTCTCCCTAGAGGCCTGAATCCTAGTTTCCTTTTGCTACCTGCTTCATAAAGTCTTTCTCTCTTTTTGGAATTAGTTTTCCCTCCTCCTTCTCCTCCTCCTCCTCCTCCTCCTCCTCCTCCTTCTTCTTCTTCTTCTTCTTCTTCTTCTTCTTCTTCTTCTTCTTCTTCTTTTTTTTTTTAACCTGTAGCATTTTTATAGCCCTTATAAAATTCTTCTTTTTTCCCAATGGTTTATTTCAATTATCTTCATCACATCAAAATTTTAAAGAATATGTTTGAGCAGACATGGATTGATGAATCAAGCAGCTGCAGACTACACATACTTTGGGGCTCCAAGGAAGAGGTGAGGGTGCAGTGAGGAGGCTTCTGTAAGGTGGACACTGATCCAAGGTAGCAGTAGCATTATTTGAATTATTCCAATGCAGTGTGCTTAGAAGTTAGCAGTTTCTTGTTGGATAAACCTAATCTTGCTTTACCTTTACACTGAATTGGGTTTTCCTTTGCTACCTAGCATCTCAGGGCACTGGAGCTGCCTCAGCCTCCCAGCTCTATTTTTAAAACAATTGTTTATTGCACTTCTCACTAACTAGCACGCATAAGCCGACTACCTCTAATCTGTATCTATGCCTTCTAAAGCACCAAATTAGCCCCTTGCATGTACAAGACTCTTAAATATTTATCAAACCAGAATTGATAAAGTTATATTTAATATAATGAAGTTAAATAATCTTTCCTATGTTCGTGGAATCCATATGTTTGATTTATTTTTTACTTGTTTCCTGACTTTGAAAGAGCCTGGCTAGGAATTAGTGCATACATCTCACTGACAGGCCTTCTGTCAACTTTTTCCTCACAGAGATGTAATTTTGAATTTTTAATATCTCTGTTTAATGCAGTATTGAATAAGGCTAAATTTTTCATTCACAGGTAATAATATTTTTATTTATAAACCATTGATTATAAATTAGAATTATATCTATAAATTAATGAAAATAGCACCCAGAGATGATTGCCTCTTTTTTTTTAATGTTTCTTACATTTGATTTTAGTATCCTCTTCCATAATGTGATATGCATGATCTCTACAGTAATTTCTAACCTGTGCATTCTGATATTTTTTACCTATTTTAGTAATATCAACCACTGAGAAACCAGTTTGTCACTTTTATTTTCGTAAAGTTGATTATTAAATTCAAGTAAGCAGTTTCTGATAGAAATACTGCATTCATTAAAGAAACTATGGCATTAGCAACTGCCAAGCCCCTTCTGTGGGAGGACAACAGATGGGCTCTCAGGTAGGAGCCCAGCTTCACATCCATCCTGGATGCATGAGCTGGCTTGCCCCTATCATTGTTCATCTGTCTTAAGAACTGAATGGGATGATGAATAAAACTGCTTAGTAAGGTTTAAAACACTGCTTACATCCAGAGGCTCCTAATTATTAGTGTTGTCTCCTACTTTATCACGTGATTAGAAGGTCATGACACCTTTGTTTTAAACAAATTTACTAGCAATTAAACATGTGAATGAGTTTTTGCCTCTTTGAATAATATTTGGGAAGTTATCCACCCATTCCAATGATGCAGCTGTTGCTCAAACATGATTTAGAATCCTTTCAAGAATAGAATAACATTGATAATATGCTGTGATTTTAAAGAAAGCTAGTTTTCAACAAGGTATATTTGCACACATTGAAGTTACATAATGCCAAGCACATACTGCTACACAAATAGACATTTAATAAAGAAGGAAAAGCAGAGAGAACTTAACGTCAGAAAAAAGGAATTATCTGACTTATTTTTTCAATTTTTTTAGTTGTATATGGACTCAATGCCCTTATTTGTTTTTATGTAGAGCTAGAATCTAACCCAGTGCCTCACATTTGCGAGGCAAGAGCTCTACACCTCCAGCCCTCTGACCTTTTTCAACCTACTTATGTGATGTGATAAGGTCTATACAGTACAAGATATGAAATTTTCTTGTCACAAATCTGAACCTGAGTCTCATCAGCATGTTAGTATAAATTCCAAATATATAAAATTCATAGGAACAGAACATCAAATGTTGAAGTGATACAATCAGTCAAATGCATACTTTATACATTTTCATAGGACAAATAACTTTTTTTTGACAAACCAAGGGGATCAGAACAAGAAGAAGATGGGGAATATTTATAGGCTGATTCAGATTCAAGTAACACATCAACAAAATGCTAAGTGTTGAATTTTTTAGGACTCTAAACACATCAACTGTGAAAATACATTTACGACATTTAGGACACTTGAACATTGATAGGATGTTTAATAATTTTAATAAATTATTTTTTATTTTGAATTTACATGTGGCAATGTCTTTATGGTTACATTACAAAGAGAGATGTATTCTTTAGCTGTATATACAGAATTATTTACTATTGAATGTAAAGTCTAGGATTTGTTTCTATGTGCTATAATAACATGAAGTAGAATGAACTAAGAAGAGATCAAACAAAATGACAGAAAATTATAATTGATGAAGTTCAGTCCTAAATGCATTGGTATTTATTACATGATTCCTTTTAATTTTATATATGGTTGATTTTTTTAATAAAAAATGTTTAAATAAGAGATAAAGGTAGGCATACAACCAACAATAAGGTAATCAAGAATGTTTTGGGGCCTTTTCCCACTGATCCAAAATAGCCCAGCTGTCAAGATGTACACAAGATATCCTCCAACTCCTCATTCTTTAAATTTGCACTGAAATTATATTTGCGACCAAGTTCCCTAACTAATACATAGAGCTAGCCAAGAAGAATGCTAATGAGCTTCTCTAATATCATATTAGAGAACTAAAAATGTTTCATTCTACTTTATAAATATCCTGTAAAAGATGTGCTTTATATAGACTCACTGCTCCATTCAAGTGCCAGTCATTGTTATTAGATGAAGTTTTCTGGGTTACGCCTTAGGGATATTCATCATCTAAAATAAAATAAAATAAAATTAGGTTACTGAAGAACTATTGCCAAAAAAGCAAAAACAACAACAACAAAATAGCAAGAAAAAATTAAATTAAATCAGTGATTCTCAACCAAAGGTGATTTTGGCCCACACAGAACATTTGGAAATGTCTGTGGACACATTTGGTTATCACAACTTGGGGATAGGGAAAGAAGGGGGAGGAAGACCAAGGAGCTGCTGTAGGCATCTGATGGGTAAAGGCCAGGGACCTTGCTACACACCATAAAATCACAGGTTAGCCTCTTTCACACCAGAACCAAGGATATATGTTTCAAAATAACCATGATGGCAAGGGGGACTAATTAAATCATACCACAAATGATTGAAATGCAGGAGATCATTTATATCTACCCTCAGATTTTCCTGTTACAACATAATGAAGTCCAATCTGCAACTGTGACTTTCAACATTAGACAATCAAATACTCCTAGAATTTCAGCATTTCTTTTAGCCCTTCTTAATGTATTGCTTACATAGTGTGCATTACATATTAAAATATAGAAAAATGTGTTTTATAGCTTAAAATAATTTGGGGAAACAGATATGAATTATCCTGAAAATACCCATTGATAATGAAAGTTTTTCTAGAAGTCTAAAAATGTTATTTTCTCTTCTTAAAATTACAACTTTTCACTGAGAGTGACTTATTCTTTGCTATCGAGATGAGTTATTGTCATTTTTCTGTCAAGTTGTAGCTAATTGCTATTAATTTTCAAAAGGCCTAGAACATGATTAAAATAAAAATCAAACTATGTATTTTAGATATTCCTAATTAAAATTTTATTTAATTTTGCAGTATCTAGACAAATACTATAAGAATACTTTTTTTAAGAAAACTATTTTTTAGTTGTTGATGGACCTTTATTTTTATTTATTTGTATATGGTGCTGAGAATTGAACTCAGTGCCTCACACATGCTAGGCAAGTGCTCTTCCACTGAGCTAAAACCCCAGCCCCAAGAAAACTTCTCAGAGAACTTTGAGATTAAAAAAAGTAATCTCCTCTTATAAGAGCAGTACCTTATTCATTTATAGTTAGGGTAGAAAAATATTGTTAAGAAAGTATCTAGTTTGTTGTCTTATGGACCCTGAGTGTTTTAACTTAGGAAAGTCAATTTCCTATTTAAAAACTGCAGATGTTTTTCAATTATTATAAAGGAAAACAGAGAGCCAATATTTTCTTCCTAATTACCTGTTAAACAAATATCATTCACTGGCACAGAAAATGTATTGCTTAAATGATGTTAATGTATAGTTTATAAAAATATGCCTGGCATTTTAAAGACATGATAGCAAAAATATATTTTACTTGTCACACTTTTTCTAAAATTTTTCTATAATTCATTTCGAAACTGTTTTTAGAAATTTTAGACCCCTTGTAATGTGTAAATATGCCCTGTGTTTCATATGTATTTTTTTTGTAAATGATATTTCTAGATTTTGCTTTATTATCTAATCTATCAGTTCCTTTCAAAACTATTGAATTTAAGTTAATTTAATTATTCTATCATCTCACTCTGTATTTAGTTGTTTGTTTTTCTTAGGTTTGTCTTCCTCATTTATTGCATTGTTTTTAAAATCAAGAATTTAGGAATACATTTTATTCCCCCTCCATTGAATTAGGAAGCATACTTTTTATTCTTATAATTTATTGGAGATTTTTTTTCATTTCTACTTAACATAAGAATTAATATCTCTGATATTCTTGAACAAGAAAAGGGCTGTTACGGTTTGAATGTGAGGTGTACCCCGAAAGCTCCTGTGTGAGACAATGCAAGAACATTCCGAGGGGAAATGATTGGGTTAGGGTTAATTCAGTCAGTGAGTAGCCCCTCTGATGGGGTTCACTGGGTGGTGACTAAAGACAGGTAGGGTATGGCTGGAGAAAGTGGGTCACTGAGGGTGTGCCTTTGGGGTATGTATTTTGTATCTGGTGAGTGGAATCTCTCTCTGCTTGCTGATCATCATGTGAGCCAGTTCCTTCCACTGCACTTTTCCATCATAATGTTCTGCCTCATCTAGAGCCCTGAGGAATGGAGCTGGCCATCTATGGACTGAGTCCTCTAAAACCATGAACCTCCAAATAGACCTTTTCTCCTCTAAATTGTTCTTGTCAGGTCTTATGGTCACAGCAGTGAAAAAACTGACTACAACAAGGATTTTAGAAAATCTTACAGTTTCCCAGTCTTACATATTAATTTCAAAATTATAATTCTAAGTTTCTTTCTTTTTTAATACATTTATTTATGTATGTATGTATTTATGAATTTTATGTGGTACTGAAGATTGAACCCAGTGCCTCATACGTGCCAGGCAAACGCTCTACGGGTGAGCCACAACTTCAGCTCCTAATTCTAACTTTCTTTAAAAAAGAAAAATCTTAGTGGTTTAAATTTACTGTTTCAAAGTTTTGGAAGCTTGGAGTCCAAAATCAAGATGTTGGTATGATTAGTTTCTGCTGAGGCGTGTGAGGGAAGCACTGTTCCACTCCTTCCCTTTTCAAAGTTCTATGCCTCAATTTCCCTTTCTTACAAAGATACAGTCTGACTGGGTTAGATCCCACTTTAGAGACCTTGCTTTAATTTGCTTATCTTTGTAGAAGTATCTTCAAATGGCCACAAGGGTTAGGATTTCAACCTGTGAATACGAGTGAGTGCTGGAGGGATACAATCCAGTTCTTAGTATTCCCCAAATTTCTTTTTCTTCTTCTCCTTCCTTCTCCTGATGATGATAAATGTCAATTTTTACTGTGGATGTTTGTTTAAATTTCCCCTTGGTTATCATTTTCTTTCTTCCAAAATGAAATGTTAGATTCTAAAATATTTCTTTCTGGATTTGATTACTTCTCAAAGTAAGTTCTTGTAATTAGGTTTTACTTGTGTTACACCAACCACCTTCATCTGAAAAATGTCATTTTTTTTTTGCCCTACCTCTTGAAAGATTTTTATCTTTATACTCAATTCTGGGTTGAGTTTTATTTTGTTTTCCCCAGAAAGTTGACAATACTGTTCTACCATCTTTTGGCTTCCTTTGTTGCTATGGCCAAACCTCCTATCAGTTCCATTTTTATTCCTATGTACACATTGTAAGTTTTCCTGGTAATTGCTTTGAAAATATTTTCCCCTTATTGGGTCTGAAATTTTACTGTTAGGTGTTTGGGTTTGGATTAATTTTTTTGTGTCCAGCTTTGAGTTTGTTGAACTCCCTACACCCAATAGTTCTCTCTATTAGTAGTTCTAAGAAATTCTACAGCTTCTCAGATATTATTTCTTCAAAAATTTTACTTCTTTTCTTTCTTTTATTCTCCTCTTAGAATTGAAAGAGTTCTCAATATATCTCTCAAATCTCTTAATTTTCTGTTTATTTTTTTACATTATGAATTTTTAATTTTTATTTACTTATTTTATTGGTTGTTTTTAGACATACATGACAGTATGGTATATTTTAACACACATAAATGTGGTGCAACCCATTACAATTTTGATCCCATTCTTGTGGTTGAACATGATATGGAGCTATACTGCTCATATATTCATATATGCGTATAGGAAAGTTGAGTGTGATTAATTCTACTGTCTTTCCAATTTCCATCCCTTCTCCCTTCATTTCCTTCCATTTTGTCTAATCCAATGAACTTCTGTACTCCTCCTCCCTACTGTCCCTTGTTATGGGTTATCATCCACATATCAGAGAGAACATTTGACTTTCCTGTTTCTATATGTTTTCCTGTGACTTTGGAAATACTCTCTCCCTTCATGTGAAATCAGCTCTGCATTTAAAAAAATATATTTGTTGAATTTTATCTAATGCTAGAATTTTTTTGGTAAGATTTTTCAAGAAAACTCAGTTTTCTCTTGAGCAACTAATAAAAAAAATTAAAAAAAAGAAAACTCAGTTTTCTTTAAAGTTCCATTCTTAACTTTAGCAGGACTCAGGACAAGTATTCAAGTAGAGGCCTAGATGTCCAATGTCTACCCATTTAAACATTATAAATTAAAATATGTTCTGTCTTCCAATCTTGACAATTAAACCTTCATAATGATATGAAAGTTGTGAATTTAGAATCCTTGGACTCTTCATGTATCTGTGCTAGAATACCATGATACTAGGAAAACTGGTCCCTAGCCTCGGGGCACCTGGCCTGCAGCTTGCTCCCTTACCTAACCACCATTTGTCCATCCCATAATATAGAGAATTCTCCCATTTTCATGGGGACACTTTATCCATTCACCTAAGCTCTGTCTCTGATCCTATTAAAACAAACAAACAAACAAACAAAGTATTCATAGCTACTCCTCAGGTCTAGGAGTGTGAACAGCAGTGTCTTAGGCTTAGGATGAGTAGATATAGGAGAGAGCCTTAGGCAAGCCCTGGAACAGACTATGGGAAGGGAACGTGGGCTTCCAGTGCACCAGAAACATGATCTATCAGAAGGGAGGTCTCCAGGGACCCATATTCCTTATCCCCATACCCATATTCCTTACGGTAAGAAGAGTGGAGGCAGAGAAGGGTTATTTTAAGCCCTTCACAGTGCTGGACTCAGGCATGAGCTCCTCATGCTGAGGCCTAGGTCCAGTATTGATGTTTTATTGCTGGAAAGAGAAGATCATCCTCCACTCCTTAAACATAAAGGGGATTCTCCTGAGCCCACTACTTTACTAAAAGTAGTCTGCTCACCGATAGCAAATATAAAAACAAATACAGTCAAATACATATCTAGTGATTTTCTATTTGCCAGGCACAAAGCTAGAGTTATATAGATATGTCTCAGTAAAATATCTTTGTTTTACCACCTTCTAACAATTCTATGATTCCTGGTTCATTCAATCCTTCTCTATCGTTTTTGTGGACTATTGGAATAGTTCTCTGACTAGTCTTCCTATCTTACCTATTAGAAATTATTTTCAGGCTCTTTACTAATTTCAAGATCACATTCAAATGCTCAGTGTACTTATAGGAAGGCATCTGTGACAGTAATCCATACATCTTTCCTACCTTAACTTTTTATAAATCTAAACTCCTGCATCTTCCAGCCATTTAAAATATCTCTGATTTCTCAAACTTCCCTTTCTATTTTCTAATTCCATCTCTTGCTTCTCTCTAACATTTCTACATTTCTTTATGTATAGCCCATTCTATGAAGCTCTTCCTGGCTAATCTGGCAGAATTCTTTGTGCTCTTAACATAGGCTGAGACATTGCTCTCTAAGCACTTAAAAACTGATTGCTTATCCTGAATTACATGCTTGTCTCCCCCTACTGGACAAGGGGCAACTTATTTTGATTGACTGTAGCCTCCAAGGCTAGTAAATTTGTGAGCTGGACCCAAGCTCAGTAAGTTCAGTTTCTGAATAAATAAGAGAATAAATAAGCAAAAAAAAATGTTGCCTGATTAATCCTATAGTAGTACATTATAGCCACTGGTTTGTTTTCTCTCCAAGTTTACCTGGTAGGATAGTTTAGGATCATGTAAGTTACAGGACAAAGCCAACTGCCTAGAAGCAAAATCAAATGCCCAGGATTCCTCATACCATGTAATATAGCTTTATTGCTGGACCAATTTTTGCAGGCTCCCCTTAAGGAATAAGTTCAAGGTCCACGTCTTTCTCTAGTGATGGTTTTTGTTTGTTTTCTTCAAATTGTTCCTCCCTGATACTAAGAGAAAACAACAACAACAACTCAGTCATATTAGAAAAAGCACAAGAGACGAATGATACCACTTACCAGTCTGAATGAGAATACCTCAGGCAAAGCTTCCTGAGAAGAGTGTAACTAAAAGGGGCTGGGGTTGTAGCTCAGTATAGAGCGCTTGCCTAGCGCATTTAAGGCACTGGGTTTGATCCTCAGCACCATATAAAAATAAATAAATAAGATAAAGGTAAAAAAAGGGATAGCTTGCCTTTAAAAAAAAGTGTGACTAAAGCATAGACTTTCTATTCTCCTTCTTTTTTGTTTTTATTTGTTGGTAAATAAGAACTATTTGAATGCATTTTGCTGTGGCCCATGCTATTTCAGGCAAATATCTTTGTTCTTGTGAATTAAAGCTTGTCTTAAAGAAAATCATGTATAAACAATAAGCAGAAGCAGCTATGGAAAGAAATAAAAAACTTGAAAGAGCTTCGGTTGCCAAAATAACAAATAATAATACATTGATTGATGACTTTCCTTTATTATGTTATATTTTATTAGTAAATACATTATTTAAGCAAATATTATGTTTTTTTTTTGTTTTTTGTTTTTTTTTTTTAGAACAGAGTGCTGTTCTTTTTTGAAGGGAGGCTGGGGGTGGGAACTGGGGATTGAACTCAGGGGCACTAGACCACTGAGCCACATCCCTAGTCCTATTTATATTTTATTAGAGACAGGGTCTCACTGAGTTGCTTAGCGCCTTGCTAAATTGCTGAGGCTGGCTTTGAACTCGCAATCCTTCTGCCTCCGCCTCTGAAACTACTAGGATTACAGGCGTGAGCCACCATGCCAGACCCAGAGTGCTATTCTGATGACTTCTCCACACTGCTTCAGGAGAGCCAATTCTGTTTTTTTTTCCCTTTCTTCCTTCTGAAATATTTTTTTTTGGATAGTTTGAAAGACAGATGCTAGAGACTACACTGTGAGCTGTCCCAGATGTTCCAGCTGCTAGACCACAAAAATCAGGTTACAAAACTTGATTTAACAAACAGTCTGATACCGAAGGATCCCTGATACTTGGCTCAGGCAAAAATCACAGTCTTTGTAAATTGACAGAATGAAAATGTTTACCCATTTCAGTACTTCTGTGTTTTATAAATATAGTTGTAATTCCATCCAAATTAACTTTAAGTTTCAAAGATGCCCATGAGTCAGAATTATAAGAAGTGAATGTTTAATGGTGACTGTCCTGTAATGCAGTGTATTAAGCCCTCCCCACTGCTCCAAGCCCCTGAATTCTTCTCACCCCTCTGTTCCTACTCCACAGCACTGTGTGTTCTGGTTGTCATAAGCACTTTCATCTTCCTGTCTTTATGCATTTATCTAAGAAGCCTGGGGGTTATTATGTATGACACTGTTCTAGATGCTGATGGAAACACAACGAGCGAGGTGCGGGCATATTAAGGTGTTTGTGCTCTAGAGGAAAGGGCAAATACAAAAGCAGCAGTTAAAATGGATACGTTAAATGCAAGTTATAGATAAACATGAGATTTTAATGAAGCACACAGGAACACACATTATTCCAAAAGAAAACTAATTCCAAATAAAGCAGATGCTAGAAACAAAAGTTTGAGTCAGAGCCACACAATGTTTAGGTTGATTGAACATTGCTCAGGCTTCAAGTACAAGAAAAAGAGGGATGGGATTTGAAGCTAATGGTTGCATGCATAGATGGGACCGATGTGGGTCACTATGCAGATTGTGAGAGCCAAACAACACAGCTAGGTCTGCTAGACTCTTCTCTATGGCCAAAAGGGAAGTATGGGTAGGGATAATGAGGGGGTGGACATGAAAGAAACAACTCTAAAATATAATCATGCAAACGCCTCTGTTTGGAATTGCCCTTTGTCTTTTAGTATGTGTTAGTAGAAAATCTGTACTTTATGAAATAGCATCTTCTAATCATCAATGGCAAATTTGTTTCTGGTTATTATACTATTTGTGTGAAAATACTGGTGAGATTGGACCAGTATTCATCCGAGTGTGGATGAACTGAAGTAGAATGAAAAGTGATAAATATGTTAGGTAGATTCCTCATTACAGAGGAGGCTGCTGAAGAAGGAGCAGAAATTCTTTGTTAACTGTCACAAAGGACAAAATAACACCTTATTACTTCGAAGTGGATTTGCTGTTTTATATTTGCTTTGAAAATGCTTATGACATATTGAATTTGTGCCCTTAATTCTATAACTAAAAATCTCACTGATGTATGCTATTTTATAATAATTTTATTTAAATGATATATATTTGTAAAGCCCAGAAGCAAAACACCTCAACACCATCTCTGAAAATTCAATACAGTGCCTCCAACCACATTTCTAAAATACTCCTTTTTGTTTGAACATGTATGAAACCTTATTCTCGGTAGAAATTTTGATCTGGTGAGAATTAAAGTAATTTTTCTCAAGATTTCCTGTAATTCCAGATCTGAAGTATTTTTAAAAAATTAAAAAGAAAATAATTTGTTGTTTAAAGATCCTCACTGGAGTTTTTTTCTATTGTGAAACCATATGGAGAACACCCTCAGACCTGTGCTAAAAAAAGAACTGGTTTTCTACATCCTAGTCATGTGAGGAGGATAATGCAGTCTCCAAATGATGTGACTGCAGGCTCAGAGAGAGGCTGAGAATTTGAGGTACTGTAATAGGGGTATTATTATTTATTTTGAATAGCATAGTAAACTGTAGTTACCCTGCAGGGTGTGACACCCACTGAATCTCATTTACAGTCAAGTGTTAACGCCTCCAGGTCCTTGCAGCCTTAAGCTTTTTGTCTCTAATTGTGAAGGACTTAGTCCCTAGTTACAGGTTTTTAGTAGACATTTGTTTTCCTGTTCTCCCCTTTTTGTTGTTTTGTCTTGTGTCTAGGAGTATGTTTGAATTTTGTTCCTAAAACTGTTCTGCACTCGGGATTATCCCTGAGCCCTTTAATAATTATGAATGCAGAATTCGACTGAAGAATATAGTGCTTAAACAGGCCTTCTAGACTCATAAATTTAAAACTGATGGATAGACTTGAGTAGAAAACATCAGAGTATTATAAGTAGTTAGGGGTATGTTTTGTGTTATTAAATTATTCTTTCAGTGACACAAACAAATGAATGAGAAAAACTGCTGGATTTTTCCAAGGATCTATCCTCCTCTTAAATGACAGACAAGAACACTTGGATTACATTTCCCAATCACTATCCAGCAGTGTGGCCATGTGACTTAATTCTGGTGAAAGGCATCTAAGGAAAGGAGGTATGGGCTTCTTTTGGGTTATGTCTTTCAGAGAAAATGATGAGACTTCTACCTTCTAATTTCCAGGCATCTTGGTAAGAACTGGAGTAGCTACTGGTATCACTAAATAGAAATCACATATTGAGAGTGACAAGACAAGGTAATGAAAAGAGACTGGAACCTTGATGATTCTGGAGCCTCTGTCCCATCTCTGGACCTTTCTAGCTGACTCCCAATTAAGAGATAAACATCTCTCTTAGACTTTTATTACGTTGGATTCTCTATGACCATGGTTGAATTGAGTAGGAGCAATATGTACAGATATTATACTGGCTTAGTGACTCACTGGCAGGAAGTGATGATACAGATGTTAAATTGCAAAGCTGTTGACAATAAGTATATTGTGGTAGAAAATTGGCTAAAATTGTCTTGGAGACACTTTAGACATAAATCTGTTTGTCAACTAAGCCTTCAACTTTTACATTCTTATTGCCTACTGGCTGTTTTTATGTTTTGTTTTAAATTTTTCATCTCTTTGCCACTTAACAAAGTTTCACCAGAAAGATGAACTCAAGTTAGAACGAATCTCTTGAAAGGAGAAAGGGAAAAGAATGTAGGTCTGGAAGGGTAGGTTTTCTGTTTTTTTTTTTTTTAGCCAATGATTTAAATTGACTGAGAGAGTCTTATAATTCAAGGCCTTAATAAATTGGTCCTGACAGAAAACAAAATTTTCTGTGCCCAAACCAAGGCAGAGATAAAATGAGATTCTACATCAAGAAATATTCTTTGTAGGAGATAACACTGGACAAAACCATTAAGACTCCCAGACAATGGGAGCCAGCCTACTGGGACACATTAGATTAAGCTTCCTACTGAAGCTAATTGTTTCATTTCTCCTTAAGGTAATAAGGTAATAATTGAGCAAGAGGGCGATTGTCAGGGTACAAGAAAAAGTAAACAAAAGATGAGTTTTTAGGCTAAGAAACAATAAACAGATGAGATCTTTGTTTCTGTGCAGCCAGAACTGATGAACTCAGAGTCCCTGGGCCTCAAAAGTTTTAGACTGAATTGCATTACCAAAGAAATTGTGGTTCAGGATTGCAAAAGTCTGTCATAGTTTACCCCTTAAAGAAAACTTTGTCTTTCTAAACCTGAACTGAGAATTAGGAAGAAGCCTGCTAACATTTTGAAGCTTCCAATATAGTAATCTCCATTGTCTTCATATGTGGCCATGGAGGTAATGGGCATTCAAGAAGCTCCCTAAAGGCCAAGTCAGATGTTTATGGGATAATGACCAAGGCAGTATACCAACTGCAAGATAGCTTAACTCAGGAAATTACTGCACTGACATTATAGTGAGTCCAGTTACTGCTGTACTATTTCTATTCTTCCCTCTTCAGAATTTAGTTTTATTGCTTCTGTCCAGTTCCTATTCACATACAGTATATTAGGTTGGTAAGTGTGGGGACAGTAACTTGATTCTGATGGATAGATTGCCAATTCAAAACAAGCCATCTCCAGTCTTGATAATAATGCACATCATCTAAAAATGCTAGACTTGAAACAGGTTGCAAGACCTGAGCTAGCTAGGGTACTGCTAGCTGCTACTTAAAAAACAAAAGAGAGACTGTGCAGTGACCCACACTTGTAACCCCAGCAGCTTGGGAGGCTGGGGCAGGAGAATCACAAGTTCAAAGCCAGCCTCAGCAACTTAGCAAGGCTCTAAGTGACTTAGGGAGACCCTGTCTCTAAACAAAATATAAAAAGGGCTGGGGATGTAGCCCAGTGGTTGAGAGCCCCTGAATTCAATCTCTAGTACCAAACCAAACCAAACACCAAAAGAGAGAGGTCCCTTAAATATAAAAATAGGTCAAATGCAATAAAGACTTATTTCTCAGCAATGTTTGGTGTTTATTCAGACACCCCGGAGGACTTTGGGGGTATCCCTCTTGGAGAGTGGGAGAGTAGGAATATGTCTTAATTATGAACGAGAAGAAAAGTGTGTCCTAAATGGGTAACCATAGCAAACACTGAAGTAGACTTCAATATTTGTTCTCCTTTTCTGTTCTATTCCACAAAATTCCTACTCCCATTCCCAGCCCAGAGCTGATCCTAGGAAGTGGATGCTCCTCCAAGGACTATATTTTCTGACCCCTCTTGCATCTATATGGGATCATATAACTACTTGCAATGGATATGCATGAGAGTGGCACATGAAATCTGTCATTCTTTGGCCAATGTGTTTAAGATATATGAATATCTTCTCAATTGTCTTTTCTCACTTCTCCATCAATGGAAAGGAGAGTATTACACTTCTGTCACCCCCAGCAGTAGAATCAGTGTAGTGAAGGTGGCAGAGCCAATATCAGCCTTAGGTCTCTGGATGAATGCCAAACATAGATGAGACATTTTTATTGTGTTTGACCTATTTTGCATTGGGGACTCCCCTTCTCCCTGACTCCCTTCTTCTCCTGCCTTTAAGAAGCATCTAACACTACCTGAGCTAATATACCTTATTATAAGAGGATATTAGTAAAGCACATGGTCACCTAGCTAAAGCCTGCATTTTCTAGTCTCTCTTTTGTAACTGAAGTGACTGCATGATTAAGTTCTCAGGGGGATATCACCTGAAGTGAGATGTGTAATGCCCTTTAACAGAAGGGGTGTGTCCTCCTCTCACTTTTTCCCTTTTTCCTACTAAGTACAGGCATGGTAATGGCAGTTAAAGTACCCATCTTGCCCCAAATAATGTTCTGTTGAAGAAGGCTGGACACCAAGATAGAAGAAACCTAGGTCAGTACTTCAGCCTGTCCCTCCTATTTGAAATTCAACATGAGCACAATGAACTTATTTTAAAATCATTTTATGTATGTCTGTTATAGCATACTAACATATAGCTTAAGACAACAAAATTAATTTGTGCTCTGGTCAGCAATTTTTTCAAGTTTAAGTCAATTATTCTATTATATTTATTTTATTAACAACATTGTAATCTGACGTTTATTCATTTCTCCTAAACATTCTATTCTTCGTGCCACCTCAATGGATCAAGAACTCATTATTCCAACACCTTTCTATAATAATTATTCTGTCATTGTCTCCTAGAAATGATACCTGTAGTTAATTACTTCAACTTTGAAGTAATGCAGTCTTCTGGCTTGCAAACTACCAAACGTGTGGGTGGAGAGAGGAGTATACTGTGTCTTCTGCCTGAAGAATTGGGTGAATGGTAGGAACTCATGAAAGGATTACCAGGAAGCCTCAGCTATTCCTGTACATCAGGGGATCCTATTCACGTACAGTTTAGTGCAGGTGAGGAGGACTTAATTCTAGTTCATACCAATAAATAGCCTAATCCTTTTTGAATAGAAATAACACAATAGTAACAAATATTTAATAACCAAGAAATGTTATTAATGCTTGCATATAACAAATACATTAAAATTTTTAGAAAAAAAACTGAGACTACTTGATCATATAATGCCAACTTTCATGGTAATCTGATTTATTTCTATTTCCTACATACCCAAATGACTAGTTATCCTATTAAGCAGAGGTCAAATTAAAGTGTTTTAAGTCTTATTTATTATAATAGTAATTATGTTTGGACTAAAAGTTACTTTTAAAATTTTTAAATGTTACAACAGCTTTGTGGGATATAAATCACCAAATACTAATCAAGGATAAGTACACTAATCTCTAAGCACAAAAATCAATCAGTACCACTTAGTCTTCTACGTTATATAGCTTGTTTATTTACCTTCTATTGAAGGAATATGTGTAATAGAATCTGAAAATCAATACGATTGCCCACTCACTTGTACCTGTGTGTTACTCTTGTGAGGCTATGTGAATGACCATTTACAAGGTTTGAAATCATCTGTGTTGTAATATTAATGGGAACAGGATTTTGCAGAAAAGGATATTCAACTGCCATATAGGAAGCTTGTATCTCTTGGCTGTACCATAATAACTAACATGACAGGGCAAACTATAGGATTATTGGGTTCTCCATTTCATCATCTCTGCATTGAAGGGCTTGTACTAAATAATCTCTCAAACTCCTTCAGATTAAAATTATGAATTAGGGAAATAAAATGTAATCAGTAAAGAAAAGTGACATGTCATCGTGACGGAATCCTATTTTTAAAGGGAGAAATGGTTATAGATATACATATTTTGCTTTTGGGAAATAGCCCAAAGCATGGCAGAGAACACACTATATCTTATAGAAATTCTCATTGCTCCCAATTTCTCCTGAATGTTATGGAATCTCACCCTCTTTTTCCGCTCAACATTGAATGTACTGTTAAAAATTTATCCCCCAGGTGGCAGTGTAGCATTCCAAGTTTAGAATGATCTGCTCTTGAAAAAGACAATATAAGCTTGTCTCTGCAGGTTGATGTGCTATGTTTCTTCCTTTTGGAGGAAATATGCTACAATACCAAAGTAATAAGACCTGAGTAATCAGAGACAAATATTCCATACAAAGTAAACACAGCAATGATCCACTTCCAATTGCCTGTGCAGCACCATGTCCAAGGGCACACAAAGTGATCTAACAGGATCTTGCAAAATTTAAAAGAGACTAGGTGTCAGAAATCACCTCTAGTTTGAAATCTTTGTTTTATATGTTATTTTATCAGAGTTTGCGAACATTTACTGAATGCAATAGGATTAAGAGACTGCTCAGAAATGGTCTTTCAAAATTACAGATGAAATGGGCAGGATCCATCAAACCTTCATTTAAAGGACTACAAGCTACTGATGCTAATTGGGGGCACTAAGACTTGCTTATGAGATACACACAAAAAAAATGAACAAACAAAATAGCTTCATATTGTCACCATGAAAAGAAGCCAGGAGGGGGTCACATTCCTGTTTTATGATAATAATCCAGTGAATCCATTTGGACCAAAACAATATCTGTTCATCTGGATGATGATCAAAAAAATTAGAATGAATCTTTAATTTTCCACTGTACAGTAACTCAATCAGGCTTTGTAGAATTGTTATACTAAAATAGCATTCATCAGTAATGACATCAAACTAGTAGAAGTAAATGTAGGAAAACAAAATTTTAAAAGGTTATGAATGACCATCTTAAAAGCAAGAAAGATTTCATTTTGACAGGTTTTAGAATGTTGTCAGTTTTATGTTCTTAAGATTCTCTTATGTTTAGATCTAATGAAGTCTTTCCAGTTTCAGATCTCCTTGTAAGAAAAAACAATTCGTATTACCTGAGAAACATCAATGAAAGTCCTATTTTTTCTTAAAAAAATCCAAACTCTATTGTTTATCTGCTGTTTATGAATTGTCTACCTGTACTACAGGTACCCCACATGAATACTTAATTGCAGAATTAAATTCTTTCTCTTATATGTACAGCCCTGCCAACAAAAAACTATCCTTCTTTATCCAATTCAATTAAGAAAAAATCAACATAGGCACATATGTACTGTTGTACATAACTACTCCTTGGGAAACAAAGAAAATAAGGTCTGTCTGCCATCAATGGCCATAGTCACTAGTGGGGAGGATAGACAAATTGTAAATAACCATGAACAGAACTATATTATAAAGGTGGCATGGTAAGGATGGTGGGTCTGGAGCCAGCATGCTAGATTAATGTTTTGGCTCTGCCTCTTAATATCTCTATGGATTTGGACAGATTACTTTTCCAGTTTCTTTATGAAGCAGATGAAAATGAGAGTACTTACCTCACAGAGCTGTTTTGTAAAGAATGAGTTAATTGAGTAAAGTGCTTGGCATATAGCCAATTCATTACCACAGAACAAAGGGGAAAAAATGTCCTGGGGTTAAGAAAAGGGAGAGACCAATAAAGTAACTAAGACTTGAGATTAACCTGTTAGAATCCCCTTTAAAGAGATTCAATGATTTATTAGGGGAAGAGGATACAAGGGCACTTCAGACTAATATGACAAGACATGAAAGGTTCGAGTAAGAGGCAGCAGTAGTGCAGTATTGTTGCAGGAAGAATAAGGAAGTGGGAAAACAGGTCCAAACACATATATGAAGTTCAGTTTGCACTGAGCTATCAAGATTTGGTGTAATCAGAAAATACGGGAAATGGCTGAGTATTTTTTTTTGACAAGAGATGGATAGTCATATTTATGTTATCAACTTATTAATTATTCTGGTAATTTTATGAAAAAAAATGGAGTATAGAAGGAAATAGCAAAAGGGTGATTAGAGATGAGATTTTCAAGGAAACAGAATCCAGAACAAGATGGGTGAATGATCATTGCTTAAAAATGATTTGTTGCTTGGATACAGTGGCTCACAGCTTTAATGCCAATGATTTGGAAGGCTGAGGTAGGAGGATTGCAAATTTGAGACCAGTACTAGCAATTTAGCAAGATTCTGTCTCAAAATTAAATAAGTGTCTGTAGCTGTCTGTTGCTTAGTGGTAGAGTACCCCTGGGTTCAATCCCCTGTATCACAAAAAGAAAAAAATAAAATAAATAAAAAGATTGGTTGGCTTGCCAGACAATTTAAAAATTACATTATCAACATAAAGACCCTTTTGGTAGCCTACAAATTTTTACATGATTTTCCTGTCTGGTTGCAGATTCCCATCTCATCTCTCACATAGATAGGATTTCAGATTTCAGACACAGAATTTAAATATTCTACAAGGAAATAGCTACATATATTCACAGTTCTTTGCCCCTATTTCCTGAACACCTTAGAACCAATGCAGAAGGAACTTACTCTTCTGATAATTCCATTTCCTGTGGGGGAAGACAGAACTTGCTGAGGCTGACACGAGCAGCTTCTTTCCCACTTAGCTCTTTTTTGACCTGTGACATCATAGACCCCGCCCCTTTCCCTCTCCTCTATTTCTCTGCCTTACTTTCTCTTCCTGCCTGCCTCTGATCTGTTCCTTACCATCCACCTCCTACTTCTCTCCTCCTTCCTCCCTTCTTCCTAAATAGAATCATTGTACTTGAGCTCTTCCCTTCTCTGTCCCCAGTACTGAAGCCGGAAGGGTGTTCTTTTGGCTAATGGACCTTGACGTTCTGAAGAAACATGTGATCTGAAGGAAGCCACAGGCTATGGAGAGGGAATGGTGACTCTTCCTCCTCTTCCACTTGAAATTATTCAAAAATCACTTCTTGAGTAGTTTGAGCTCTTAAATCTTCATTAGAACAAGCTTAATTACAACTCTCTGGACAAAAAGAACAATAAATAGCCATGATTTGAGGACTTTTCCCAAATCCTATCAGCTTAGATTAGTGAATAGTTTCTTGTTTGCACTCAATGCAGTGTGCAAAACAAACAACAAACAAAAACATTCTAGTAATTGAGAGTTAAGCTTAGATAATGAAAATGAAAAAAGAAAATAGGAAATCAAGTGATTTTAATACATTTCACCACGTATCTCTGTAGTCCTGTGGTCTCCTCCTGGCCACTCTGGCTCATTATTTACTTCAGCTGTCTGGTTTTATCTACATCTGCTCTCGTATCACCAAACATGGCTGTTCTGAGCTCCTAAATTGAAATGCCCTCTGTTCTAGAGGTCAGCAGCACTGGACTGTTTTATTCAGTACTTGAGAATGTGGCCCAATAACAGTGAGCTTGTACAATGAACTTGGGCATTACCATAACATAGCACAGATATGGCCCTAGGGAATGTATTAGTCATGGTGTACCTGGCTGCTATAAAAAAAAAATCAGTAGCTTTTTTTGGCTCTGGTTTTTTCTATGATGTCAGAGTTCTTTGGATCTTTTTCACTGATCAGCCAATGAGTGAAGAGGGAGAGCAGGTGAAGAAGATCTTGGAAGTGTTTTGGGGGCCATGTCTAGAAGTGGCATTCACCACTTTCACCCACATCTCACTGCTGGAGCTGAGTCACAGGACCCATCTAAATGTAAGGGAAGCTGGGAAATTTGGTCTATCAATGAGCTCAAGAGGCAAAGAAATGGAATTACCTTTGCCATAGGCATCCATTCTAGGTGGTTAGCAGGGAGGTCAGCATAAGAGCAGTGTACTGGGCAGATGCCATAATGGGCCTTTTATTATAAGACAACTGTCTTTCACTAGGACTTCAGCAGAGCTACACTTGGCTTGCTCAGTTCCCCAAGTCTAGTTTGAATTGCTTGTTTCAGCTAAATGATGTTATTTTCTGACAGCATTCAAGAGAATTAAAGAAATGACTTTACTTCCTTTCACTGTTACTCACCTAGATTCTCAGATTGTTTATTGGTAATCTCTACTTCTTTTTAATGTCATCTCTCAGGGAGAAAATCCTATTTCAGCCAAGAGATTTCATTCTGTAATTACATCACAAAGGATCACTTTATAAGGAAGGCATTGACTTTGAATTTCTGTCAGCTTCAATTTAAGCAGATGGAAAACTATGAAATATATACCATAAACAACCATCTCTTTTAAGCTTAGCAACCAGAAATATTTCAGCTTTCCTAGTCAGCTAACAAGCACACAACCTGCTCATCTTTCCTATGCCTGAATAGTTCAACAAATAAACACTTTGTTCATAAAACATAAAATGCATAATGATACTTAAGACAGTAGAGAGAACAGAGCTGTCTCTCAAATGAGGTTTCACTGTTTCAATACATCAAATTCCAGGCCCCCCACCCTTTCTCTCAACTCTTCTGGCAAGGCTGGCTGCAATTGCTATGTGGGCTAAACTTTAAGAAATCTATAATAATCAAACCTCTAAATTACCTCTTCTGTTTAATAGAAATCTTCCAGGAAATATGCTGTGGGAGTGGAGAAAGAATCCTAGCTGTTAAAAACGATGTCAGCTCATCACAGAAATGTGATTTCCACTATTACTACCACCCCAGTAGTAAAAATTTAGGAAATGAGCCTTTTTATCTCCTGTTACCCATTTCTGCTACTAAAGCCAAAAGAAGCCCCATTGGTATGCAAGCCATTGAAGTCCACAGTGCACTGTAGCTGTAATGCACTGTAGCTGTATAGATCTGCACGCCTGCAAGAATACAGATACTGAATGTGCATGTTGCTATGTATACGGAAAGCTAATCCCTGGGTTGTTTGTCATTAAAGAACCCAAATACCCTATCAAGGCAATATGACTAAGCTTATGCATTTTCTAAGCCACTTAACACATCATAAATAAATACATGGGATTTCATGGACCAGAGACAACTAACTGAAGAAAAAAAAATCGTTATATTTATGAGAGGATGAAAATAATTGAGAATTTAGCTTTGTTTTGAATTATAAATATTGTGTTTAAAGACACCATGACCACCACTTCCTTTGCTAAGCAGAAGCTCAGGAGGCATGCTCTCCGCATCTCCTACATCCAGTGGTTTATGGAGGACCTTCTGAATCCCAGTTCTAAAACTCACCTGGATCCAACCACTTCTCATCATCTACACTGCAATCACCTCACCCAGTTTTCATCATTTCTTACCCCACAGCCTTATGCATGCTACTTAAAGTGAGGATCTCAATTTACCTGCATGGGCACCACTTGGACACTTTTCAGAAACATTGTATCTCATGCTCCAGCTAAACATGCTTTTATTATTTGCATTTGACAAGATCCTCAGATGATTTATATGCAGCTACCATTTAAGCAGCACAGACATATCTCCTTGCCTCTGGCTTTATTCACTCCTGTTTTATTCTAAACACTGAAGTCAGAGTGATCATTATAGAATTCAGATCTGATCATGTCACTGTTTTGCTTAAAATCCTTCAACTTCCTGTCTTTTGGCTGAAGTAAATAAAAAAGAAAAAGGAAAAATAATTACAAAGCCCTCCAACACCTGGTTTCTGTTACTTCTTCAGCTTCATCTAATAACCTTTTTCCTTCCCATACAATGTATGGTCACCTTTGTTCCATATGTAAATGATATTCTGTTTTTACCAGTGGAGGGTCTATACTCACTATTCCCTATCTGACCATTCTTGACCTTCTGGTCAACCTTAGTCCTTTCAGCTTTGATTTAAAGGCTAGTTAATTCAAGACCCTTTCCTCTGATTATGTAGTCACAACATCATTTCTTGCCTTATCAAACTGCACAATGCCATATTAACTTGTTCAGTACATGTACTTCTTGCTAAACTTTAATTTTCACAAGAAAAAGGACCATATCTGTCTTGTGCAGAGTAATATCCACAGTGCTTGAGATAGTAGCTAACACGTGGCAATTATGACCAAATGAAATAATTTTTCATAAAGTTGAATGAGCAAGGAGGGGAATCCAAGATGGTGGGCTAGAGGGAGGCTGCATTCTGTGTTGCTCTGGGACCTGGAATTTAAGTAGAGGGAATACTGTTTCTCTGTGACTGATTAGAGGACCCCTGACAGCTGCTCCTGTGCAGGAATCACATCCACTATGTCTACGCAGGTCTCCAGGCCTCAGCGTCAGGGCATGATTCCCAGCCACTCATCCATGCAGGACCTCCAGGTGCCAGAGAAGGACCACCTGTATCAGCACCTGCACAGGATTACTGGCCACCACTCCCATGCAGGATACCCACACATTGCCCACACTCAGGAACTCTGGCCATCACTCTTGGGTGGACACCCATCTACCAACATGGGGCTCTCCTGGTTACCTTCATCTTGGAACACTGCAACCACTGCCATAGTCCCCTATATGCCATACAAAGCCACACCACACAGGGTCTGGAGACAGCCGCCAGTCACAACACTGCATGTTACAGAGCTGCATCTCTGAACACACTGCCCAACGTCACCGCCCAGCCCCAGTTGACCTGACACCCCATCACTGAAAACAGCTGCCTCCATATTGGGAAACCTTTGTCACCATCTTTAGTTGGGGCAACTCCTATCTTGGAACACCAGCTGGGATTTAGAAGCAATATCAAGGTACCTATAGTCTCCAACTCACCCGTCTCCTCTGTAGCTGCTAACCCTACACAGTGCCTATGGCTATGTGGCTGGTCCTGAACTGCCCAATATAAAACAGCTCTCTGAGACAGGTGCTCAGCCCCAGAAAGCAGCCCACAAGACCTCCAGAGAGTTTCCTGATTGGGAAGCAGAAACGGAGGGGGTGAGTGAGATACAGTTTAGAGACTAAATTAGAGTCGAGGAATTGTGAGGTCTACAGGTGATATAAGGAGACAAGACCAGGCACCCACATTAAATTGGCAGGAGATTCTTGGGGTGCAGTCTCCCATCAGGACCAGCAAGTGCTATACCCCACCCCTAGGAGCTCCACCCCCAAGACCAACCCTTCCACCCTAATAACCTTCACCATCCTGAAGGTTGAGATACCAGCAAACAACAGATAACCCTACCTATTAGATGAGAAGGAACTCAGGAAAGATAATGATCTCCAACAAATACAATCCTTGTATCTTCCTTCAAATTTTTTTTTCTTTCTTTCCCTTTTCCTTCCCTCACATCCACAACATTGGTGAAACCAAGTACTTTTCATGAATTAGGCTACTGAGAACTGGGATGTCTGAATAGTATTTTACAGTTGTGTTATATATTCTTTTATCTCATATTCTATATTTTTAATTTTTCTTAATATTTATGTTTGTTTTTTGTACTCTATTGTCTTCCCACTTACTTGTTGCTCCCAAATCTTTCTCTCTCTTCTCTTGCTACTAACCAACTTCTTTAGATTCTTCTTTCATGCTTTCTAAGATCTAATAACTTAGATCTTATATATTCACTTCTTATCCCCCTCAACATCTCATCCTACACCTCACCCCTGGTTTATTGTACACCATCAGAAACTGTAGACTCTTTTGCAAACCTACTGTTTATATTGTGGATAATAATTGAACTGACCATTTCTGTATATTGTGACAAAACCGTAAACATATTAATAGCAGCTATTTGGTTTAAGGTTGTATATTGCTTGTATTGGGATCTGTTTATATGGTTCTCCCTATTAAAAGAGAGGTATTGGAACCCTGCAGGGATACTATAAGCCTATAGGGAAAAAAGTATAATGCCTCAGATCCAAAGTGCTAGAAGGGAAGACACATAAACAACATGATGAATACAAGGGAAGAAAGTACCCCAAACAAACCAATATACTACATTATAGATTTCATGGCCAGCACAACAGAAGAAATGATAGAGAAGGAATTCAGCATGTACATAACTTTAATGTTCTGTGAGTTAAAGAATGATATAAGAGAGTAAATACAGGCAGCAAAAGATCATTTTGATAAAGAGCTACATAAATACAAGAAGCAAAAGATTATGTCAATAAGGAAATAGAGATTCTGAAAAAACAAACAAGCAAAAAACAGATTCTTGAAATGAAACAATACACTAAATTAAAAACTCAATAGAAAGCACCACCAACAGATTAGATCAATTGGAAGACAGGATCTCAGACAATGAAGAAAAAATATATAATCTTGAAAAGAATGTTGACCACACAGTGAAGATGGTAAGAAACCATGAGCAGAACATTCAAGAATTATGGGATAATATACAAACACCAAATTTAAGAATTACTGGGATGGAGGAAGGCATAGGATTCCAAACCAAAGGAATGAACAATTCATTCAATGAAATAATATCAGAAAATTTTCCAAACATGAAGAATGAATTGGAAATCAAATACAATAGGCCTACAGAACCCCAAATGTACAAAATCAGAAGAAATCCACACCAAGGAACATTATAATGAAAATGCCTAGTATACAGAACAAGGGGAGAATTTTAAAAGTCAGAAGAGAAAGAAATCAGATTACATGTAGGGGGAAACCAATTAGGATATCTGCAGATTTTCAACCCAGAACCTGAAAGCTAGAAGATCCTGGAAAACACATATACCAAGCTCTGAAACAAAATGAATGCCAAAAATCATACCCGGCAAAACTAAGCTTTAGATTTGATGACAAAACAAAAACATTCCATAATAAACAAAAATCAAAAGAATTTACAACCAGAAAGCCTGTACTAGAGAACATCCTTGTCAAAATATTTCACAAGGAGGAAATGAAAAACAGCAATGAAATTCAGCAGAGGGAGGTAGTACACTAAAGGAAAAACTAATCAAAGGTGAAACCAAGTCAGTTAAACACCAAAAACAAATAAGAATGTCTGGGAATACAAATCATGTCTCAATAATAACCCTGAATATTAATGGCCTAAACTCACCAATGAAAATACATAGATTGACTGAGGCTGGGGTTGTGGCTCAATGGTAGAGCACTTGCCTAGCATGCAGGAGGCCCTGGGTTTGATCCTCAGCACCACATAAAAATAAGTAAATAAAATAAAGCTATTGTGTCCAACTACAACAAAAAATATTCTTTTTTAAAAAGAAAATACATAGACTGGCAGATTGGATTTAAAAAAAAAAGACTTAACAATATGCTGTCTCCAAGAGACTCATTTTATAGGAAAAGACATCCACAGACTGCAGGTGAAAGGTTGGGAAAAAGCATACTACTCACATGGACTGCAGAAACAAGGAGAGATCTCTATCCTCATAACAAATAAAGTAGACTTCAAGCCAGAGTTAATCAAAAGAGCTAAAGAAGGACATTTTATACTGCTCAGAGGAACCATACACCAAGACATAACAATTATAAATATATATGCCCCAAACAGTGGAGCATCTACGTTCATCAAACAAAGTCTTCCAAGTTCATGAGTCAAATAGACCACAACACAATAAATCTGGGTGACTTTAACACACCTCTTTCACCACTGGATAGATCTTCCAAAACTATAGAACTCAATAATATAATCAATAACTTAGACTTAATTGACATATATAGAATATTTCATTCTTCAATAAGCGAATACACTTTCTTCTCAGCAACCATGGATCCTTCTCTAAAATAGACCATATTATGCCACAAAACAACTCTTAGTAAATATAAAAGAATAGAGATATTACCCTGCATTCTATCAGATCATAATGGAATGAAAGTAGAAATCAATGATAAAATAAGAAATAAAAGCTACTCCAATGCCTGGAGACTAAATAATATGCTACTGAATGAACAATGGGTTGCAGAAGACAACAAGGAGGAGATTAAAACATTTTTAGAGGTGGATATATTATATCTATATTCTTATCAAAATCTCTGGGACACTATGAAGGCAGTTCTAAGAAGAAAGTTCATTGTATGGAGTTCATTCCTTAAAAGAAGAAAAAGCCAACAAATCTATAACTTAATATTACATCTCAAAGCCCTAGAAAACTAAGAATAAATCTACACCCAAAGCAGTAGAAGATAGGAAATAATTAAAATCAGCACTGAAATCAATGAAATTGAAACAAAAGAAAAATTTTAAAAATTGACAAAACAAAAAGTTGATTCTTTGAAAAAATAAATAAAATTTGCAGACCCTTAGCCATGCTAACAGAGAAGGAGAGAGAAAACTCAAATTACTAACATCTGTGATGAAAAAGAAAATATCACAATAGACACTATAGAAGATAATTAGAAATTATTTTGAAAATTTGTACTCCATTAAAATAGAAAGTATCAAAGGCACTGACAAATTTCTAGAGACATATGATTTGCCCAAACTGAATCAGGATGATATACACAAGTTAAATAGATCATTTTCAAGTAATTAAATAGAAGACACCATCAGAAGCCTATGAACCAAAAAAAGCCCAGGACCATATGGATACACAACTGAGTTCTATAAGACCTTTAAAGAAGAACTAATACCAATTCTCCTCAAATTATTTCATGAAATGGAAAAAGAGGGAACACTTCCAAACTCATTCTATGAGGCCAATATCACCCTGATGCCAAAACCAGGCAAGGACACATCAAAGAAAAAAAAACTTCAGACCAATATCTCTAATGAACATAGATGCAAAGATTCTCCATAAAATTCTGGCAAATTGAATACAAAAACATTGAAATGATAGTGCACCATGATCAAGTGGAGTTCATACCAGGGATGCAATGTTGGTTCAACATATGGAAATCAATAAATGCAATTCATCACATCAATAGACTTAATGATAAGAATCATATGATCATCTCAATAGATGCAGAAAAGGCATTTGACAAAATACAGCACTCCTTCATGTTCAAAACAAAAAAACTAGGGATAATAAGAACATATCTCAACATCGTAAAAGCTATCTATGCTAAGCCCCAGGCTAACATCATTCTAAATAGAAAAAAATTGAAAGCATTCCCTCTAGAAACAAGAATTACTATTTAACATAGTTCTTGAAACTCTAACCAGAGCAATTAGACAGACAAAAGAAATTAAAGGGATACAGATAGAAAAAGAAGAACTCAAATTATCACTATTTGCTGATGATGTAATTCTATACCTCAGTGAGCCAAACAATGCCACCAGAAAACTTCTAGAACTAATAAATGAATTCAGAAAAGTAGCAGGATATAAGATCAGCACCCATAAATTAAAAACATTTCTGTACATTGGGGACAAATCCTTTGAAAGAGAAACTAGGAAAACTACCTCATTTATAATAGCCTCAAAAAAAAAATTGGGAATCAACTTAACAAAATAGATGAAAGTCCTCTACAATAAAAACTACAGAATGCTAAAGAAAGAAATTAAAGAAGAATTTAAAACGTGGAAAGATTTCCTTGTTCTTGGATAGGCAGAATTAATATTGTCAAAATGACCATACTTCCATAAACACTATATAGATTTGATACAATTCCAATCAAAATCCCATAGACATTCCTCATAGAAAGAGAAAAAGCAGTCAGGAAATTCATCTGGAAAAATAAGAGACCCAGAATAGCTAAAGCAATACTTTAGAAGAGTGAAGCAGATGGCATCACTATATCAGACCTTTAACTATACTACAGAGCAATAGTAATAAAAATGGATCGGTATTGATGCTAAAATAGACTTGTAAACCAATGGTACAGAATTTAGGGCACAGAAACAAACACACATAAATATAATTATCTCATATTAGACAAAGGTACTTAAAACATATATTGGAGAAAAGATAGCCTCTTCAACAAATGGTGCTGAGAAAACTAGAAATTCATACACAGGGGTTTAATTTCATTTTGCTATCTCTCACCATGTGCAAAACTCAACTCAAAGTGGATCAAGGACCTAGGCATTAAACCAGAGACCCTCTGCCTAATAGAAGAAATAGTAGGCCCAAATCTTCATCATGTGGGATTAGGCCCTGACTTCTTAATAAGACTTCTATAGCACAAGAAAAAAAATCAAAAATCAATAAATGAGATGGATTTAAACTAACAAGCTTCTTCTCAGAAAAAGAAACAATGTGAGGTGAATAGAGAGCCTACAGAATGGGAGCAAATTTGTATCACATACACATCAGATATAGCACTAATCTCTAGGATATATAAAGAACTCAAAAATCTTAACACCAAAAAATAGATAACCCAATCAATAAATGGGCCAAGGAACTAAACAGATACTTCTCAGAAGATGATGTACAATCAATCAATAAATATATGAAAAAATGTTCAACATCTCTAGCAATTAGAGAAATGCAAATCAAAACTACTCTAAGATTTCATCTCACTCCAGTCAGAATTTGCAGCTATTAAGAATACAAACAACAATAAGTGTTGGCAAGGCTGTTGGGGAAAAAATACACTCATACACTGCTGGTGGGACTGCAAATTGGTGCAACCAATATGGAAAGCAGTACGGAGATTCCTTGGAAAACTGGAATGGAACCACCATTTGACTTAGCTATCCCACTCCTTGGTTTATATCCAAGGGATTTTAAAACAGCATACTACAGTGATGCAGCCACATCAATGTTTATAGCAGCACTTTTCACAATAGCTAAACTGTGAAACCAACCTAGATGCTCTTTAATAGATGAATGGATAAAGAAACTGTGGTATATATACACAATGGAACATTAATCAGCATTAAAAGAAAATAAAATCATGCATTTGCAGGTAAAGGGATGGAGTTGGAGAATATCATGTTAAGCGAAGTAAGTCAATCCCTCCAAAAACCAAAGGCCAAATGTTTTCTCTGATATATGGATGCTGATCTATAATGAGGATGCAGGGGATCATGAAAGGAATGGAGAAGCTTTAGATAGGGCAAAGGGGAGTGAGGGGAAGTGAGAGGGCATGGGGGTAAAAAAGACAGTGGAATGAGATGGACATCATTACCCTAAGTATATGTATAAAGACACGAATGGTGTGACTCTACTTTGTGTACAACCAGAGATATGAAAAATTGTGCTGTATGTGTGTACTATGAATTGAAATGCATTCTGCTGTCATGTACAACAAATTAGAATAAATAAATAAATTTTTAAAAAAGATGAATGGGCAGTTTTCCAGATCTTTAAGAATAACTGTCTTCTAAAACTCTGAAGCTCTGTCACAGAGAAGATGAATCAAACTTGTCCTGATGGGTTTCAGAGGACAGGATGACATAAGCAAGGCCTATGAAATACTGCACGGTTATATCCCAGCATTTTTGTTAGCACTAAAATATCTGTGGAATGAAAGAACCAGAACCTGTAAATACAAGTTTAAGAGTAAGACAAATCATCAAGGCAAAATTTAGTATCATCTTCCAAGGCGCCATCAATGGAGTGGGTTGTTTTGAGAGGAAGTTCAAAGTGACCATTTTAAAGGTAGCATATGGAATAAAAAGTACCTCCCTAAGGAAAGTGGTTGAAACAGGTTAGATTCTTGGCAATCTTTTAGATTCTTGGCGACTGTAAGAGTCCATTACTTCAACAGCACCTCTGTGAGGGGAAACTGTGTTAATCATAGATGCCAACCTTAATTTAAGAAAAGATGTGGTTCATCCTTATTAAAATTCTAATATTAGTTTTGTGCAGACATTAGTAATAGCTTTCATTATTTGGTATGATCAAAAGGACACAGACACCAAATATGACTTTATTGGGTTGTAATTGGTCCTTAAACTCCACCCTTAGAAAGTCATGCTTTTTAAAATGTTCCTTCTCTAGGCATCAATGTTAGAAATAAAAATATATTTGACTATTATTTTCCATAATTTCTATCTTTTGGGTGCTTTTTAAGAACCCATTCTTAAAAGAGTCAATTACAGAGGGAAGAGTGACAGAGTGTTAGTATTCAGAAGGTAAGAGGGTTATGGGCCTAGACTCAGCTGATTTTTTTTTTTAAATCAGAGATCTTATTTTGATACCCCAATCTAAATGATATATACCTTATATATAAGACTTTCTCTAATGTCAACTTTCATTCACTTGACATATGTTTATTGAAAGACTATTATGTGCTAAGTACTATTCTAGGTAACTGGGATACATCAGCAATCCAAAGATAAAAATACTTGCCACCAAAGTGTGGTTCATGGATCAAGACTATCAGCATCATTTAGAAGCTTGAGAAAAATACAGAAAAAGGGTGACAGCCCAGTCCTACTAAATCATGTTCTGCCTTTTAATGAGGTCCTCAGGTTATTCATAGACATGTTTAAGTTTGGAAACATTCTTCCAGTGTACCTGCTCTTTTATTTCCTAGGATTTTCACATCTTTAAGTGGTATATCTGTTTATTTGCTTAAAGCCTGTTTGCCTCACTAGACCACAAGCTGCATGTAGTTAGGTAGATACCTATGGGCCAAAGTGCAAGAGATAGGTGGATATCAATAAGGGACTTCATTTGCTCTTCAACTCTGCCAAGGCATAGCCTTCTTCTGACTTCTCTTTTCAGTCTCACGAGCTGATTACTTCCTGTTCAAGAGTTCCAGTGGAACCTATCAAGATAACTAACACCTGTCAATCTCTACCTTTGCTTTAGCTGCATCATCTCTTTCATTTTTTTTTTAAACTTGCATGAAAAAAATTTGGACTA